>NC_088220.1:72200495-72307995 GCF_036934945.1 Oncorhynchus masou masou
ACTTTGATCTGTGCCGAGCTGAGCCTTGCCGATCTGTGCCATCGAGACAAATGTGTTGAATGCCCTCCTCCCTGTCTGTGAACTCTTACTGCCCTCTGACACATAGTCCTCCTCTTCTGATTGGCTGTTAGGTAGTTTTAACTCTGACCTCATCGTCAGAATGCAAACTGATTGGTCAAAAAGTCAGTAGTGGTCGTGGAGAACTCAACCGCCTCTCTAGCAATGACACCCTAAACCCCAAAAGACTACAAACTGTGTCTGTGGTCCAAACGTGGTCTTTCCATGGTCAGGGTGGTGTGTTTAAGCTGCAGGCAACTTAAGGGACATCGCAGTTCAACCAAAGCATGCTGCTACGCTGTCTATCATCAGCCATGTCATTAGAGGTGTCAAATCAGTGACCTTCTCCTGGTTTGTGGGTGGGGCCCGCCCCTCCACAGAACCAAACTCCTCCCCTTTTCATCTTCTATAGTCATTCATACCACTTGCCATAAAAACATATGTCATACTGAAGATGGAGGGAAGGGGTTCCATGCATGCCTGTCTATGGAGGACAACAGAAATCAGAAGAACATCCTATTGGTAAGACGGGCAGTTCTTATCCTCCTGTCCAATGATAAAGCAATTACACTTACAACCACCAAGGAACCCATAATGCATGAGAGGAGGAATTATTTGAAGTATCTGGAAAATGACGCCATAAACCATGATACACTGTCTAATTACCAACGCTGATACGCTCAAACAGCCATTCATGTCCATCAATGAAACAACTGCCCAATTCTGAATTAAGAATGATGATTACAACATATACAACATAACACTTTGTATGTGCCCCCCTGACAAAATATAACATGGAAATTGTGTTATTCATAAATCGTCAAGAGAACAGCAATCTGGAAATGAAATAGTTCAAGATTTTATGTCATTAAACATTGATTTTATTTCATATCCATTGACTACATGTATGACACATCCATATCATAAAAGCATCCATTCATCATATAGCAAGAGTATAGAAATAAAACCTTGAGCCATTTATCGCTTGGTGTGTGTTTGCAGTGTAAGTGTGTTGATCTGTTTCCTGTCCCTCTCCTCTCAGGATGACTTCGACGTGGATGATGACATGACCATTAGAGAGGTGAGACCCTACAACACTTTCTCTGTATTTACTGGTTATCAGGGGAATAATTAGTCACTGTGTATGAATAGCCTTATCAAAGCTGGAATCTCTATGGGCATCTATTATCTCTGCACCAGGGACCACAGCCAGACACTGTGTAGCCACATAAAAGAGGAAACCACCAAGGCTTAAAGGAAGTGGAGTTTGGATAGGGATTGAGGTTAGGGTTGATGTTTGGGTAGGGATTTAAATTAGCGATGGGGTTTGCAAAGTGATTTGGTTGGTATTAGAAATGATTGGATTTTAGATTAATGCAGGAATTATTGGTGGTACCTCAATTGAAATATTCTGAGATTTTTTCACTGCATTCCATAATCTATAATTTCTTTAATCTCACGTTTCCGTTTCAATTGCTACCATGCTTATTATGCATATCACTCTCATATTTGCTCAACTATTAGCGTTTAGATATGCAGAAGCCCATATAGGTAACAATCACTGGAGTTTAATGTCTATTCCAAAAGGAATGATTCTGTCTTCTTAAATATTAATGAATGCCCCACAAAAAAAACTTTTTCCAACTGAAATACGATGTTTACCCATGTTGCACAACGATTGAAGTCAATAAATCATGGTTTTAGTCAAAGTATGATATATATGGGTTTGAAGAGACAAATCCGGAAAACCCATTTCGTGCAAATCGTTGTGAATGTAGTATCTTTTTTGATGAAGAAATTATTTTCAGCCTACGTTTAATTTCAGCACTGGGTTTTATTTGAATGTGGCCACCCACCAGCATGACATAGTTTATTAATCAGAAACATCTGCAGTTATTCCTCTTTGTGACTGAGATGAGAAACAGTCTTGTGTCCACTTGGCCGCCTGAGCCATTGTATTAATGGTATAATTGCGTGAGATAGCATTTTACAAACCCGCGTCCCCCGTCGCCCCCAGATGAATGGTTTTGACCACTAAAGTTTTGCTTCACTAGACGCTCCACTGCTTTGATTGGTGTAAAGTTAGCTAGAAACCACAGGTGTTTATCCAGGTAATGAAAAGGCACCCGCAAAATAAAATGTATGTCATCTGTCATCTGTCATCTGCGGAGTACATGATCATTTCACTTCCCCTGTGAGCCATGAGCACGGGTTGATTTATCTTTGCTGTACCGCAGCCTGCCAGCAGTCTACTTACCAAGGGTTGCACCGTGTCCATTACAATGTAGAAAACACATATCAGCTATCTTTCAATGGTTATCCATAGTACCGGAGCTTATTCTTTCTAACTATCTTTATGGTGGATTCGCGGCCTCAATTTATGGACAATGCCAAACGTTTGGCGAAAACAATAGATGGCGAAGTCAAAGATGACTGTGGTTTCCATCTGTGGTGAAGTTTTCCCTAAATCAATCCTTATGACAAATCCAGTTCCAGAACTAGCTATAGAGCCAGCTGGCTAATCTTTTGAATATTGTGTATTTATAAAAACAGCAACATATAACATGAATTAGCTAAATAAGGTTAACTAGCATGTTAGCCAACTACACAGACAGGTGTCAATGCCCTATTTGTTGACGTTTATCAACTCCATGTGGAAATTCCCACATCCAATTTGTGAATATGTACAAGTAGGCTTCGTCATTCTTTGGAGGAGGAACCTAAACATGGATTTCCTCTCTGGGACAGGAAATGACGTTTAAATAGTGGTGGCAACTTCCTCGAGTCCTTTTAAGGAATTGAAGATAAAAGCCGTATCCGTTCTTTCTCACCATGGATGTAAAGACCATTTAAATATTCTATACGTCTAGTAGGGCTGTGACGATCATGGGATTTTGGATGACGACAACTGGCCAGCCAAATGACCGCTGTCACCGTAATAACCGCTCGAATAGCATTTTAAAAATGGAATAGAATGAAGAGAACAGGTGTCCCACCCATTCAAGTCAATGACAGCATAATGGGTGGACTGGCAGTCATTGCTAGCGTACCCATCGGAGCTGTTAGGTTCTTATTTTTCACTAAATAACTCACGGACACTAGAGAAGCTTTAACCAAGTTTAATCATTCCCAAAGGTTCTGTACAGCTGAAATCAGACAGCCAAACATTTCAGACATCAGAGTTTATATACATTCTACTTAAGACACTCCTCTTCCTTACAGTTTATGGCTCCACAGGAAAGAAGGTAACCAGATAGCAACCCTGATTACTCCCTTAAGGGGAACTGACCTCACCTCCTGACCCACAGATATCCATCTGTCTTCCCTATATCAACACATCGCTCTCTTCTCCTCCATCAAACACGCTCCAAAGCCTTCTGTCTTTCTTCAGAGAACCATTCACTTCTAACATAGTCTCTTTCATTTCCTATCATTAATTTACTACCTCAATGATCAATGTTTAGCTGATTCCAACAGAGCAAAGCAGAAAGGAAAATATTTGCTAAAATATGTGCTGTGCTTCGTTGATTCAGTATGAAAAAAGTATGAAAATGTATGTGCTCACTATCGTAAGTCGCTAAATGACTCAAATGTAAATGTAATTCAACTCCACTAACATTACAAAAAAGACTTTCCTGTGCATGAGCCACATCAGTTAACATCATTTGAATTAACATTCTGCATATATTACAAAGCAAATTATTGCATCACAATACCAGGTAGCCATTGTGAGTGCACCCATGACTACCTGTCAACTTGCCAGGGTTAAAGGTTCCAAGCCTGTTCTATTCACCTATTTCTATATGTGCTGCCGCTGAATTGTAGTCATTCTGTCAGCTGTTTGTTAGGAAAAAAATATGTTTGATCTATTTATTTATTACAGTTATGACATTTACTTTCTGTCCATGACGGTCTTCATCCATAACTGTAGTTTACATGGTTATACTGTAATTTTGCCAGCCCAATGTCTGTGTTTGAGTACTTCCATAATGTTTCTCTCCACTTTCCTCTTTATCCTCCCCGGGTTTGCAGATTGCAGAGTGGGAGGAGAACCAGCTTGACGAGCAGGTGAACTTTGACAATTGCATGATCGACCCCGCCCCCATCCAACTGGTGGAGAGCACCTCACTACATAAGGTCTGTCTGTCTCCTTTATACTGCTCAGTACCCCCTTTTCACTAAATAAATCCAGGTTTATTTTGTAAAATGCACTTTGTAGATGGATAGTCCAGTGTTATTGCTATTATAGCCACTGCAGTACAAGCGCACAAACTCACATTTGTGTGTGACTTATGGAAACTGGTGTTTGTTCTCTTGGGTCTATCAGTCATTTTTGTCCCAGCTTGTCTGTGTGTGTTTGTGTGAGAGACTTATGGAAACTGGTGTTTGTTCTCTTGCCTCTATCAGTCATTTTTGTCCCAGCTTGTCTGTGTGTGTTTGTGTGAGAGACTTATGGAAACTGGTGTTTGTTCTCTTGCCTCTATCAGTCATTTTTGTCCCAGCTTGTCTGTGTGAGAGACTTCTCTTGTTCTCTTGCATCTATCAGTCTGGGTAACGTGTATTCCATGCTGTTTTATGTGTTTGTTTCCTGGAACATTGTAATGGTAAACTCCCATTGCATTAAATATTGAAATAACAACAAGGTTATTCTATTTCCTGTGATTTGGGTTTAGGCTCAAGCTGCTGTCTGTGTGGTTCACTTGAGGTTCTAGCAGCTTACAGTATCAGTAGGGATGTTGTACCTTTCACAACAATCTAGCTCAGTGGTGCTCAAACACCCGATGAGGCTAATCAAGGTGATTACTTTTGATGACTTGCTGATTTACTTCATTAGTTGAATGAGGAAGGAGCTTGTACACCATTCAGCTCTCTGGTGACCACTGAGCTGACTGTTCTAATGCACTAAACTGCTGTAGTTTAATAGCTGTTTTCAGATGTTTACTGTTTTGTGATTCAGAAAGGCCTCCATATGAATGTCAAAAGGGAATCTATGATTCTAAGTGTTCTAGATGTTGGTTCTACGTGTTCTAGATGTGGGTTCTAAGTGTATTGTTCTCTTGTCCCCAGACCCACACCATCTTTTCTCTGCTGGGGTTGGACCATGCCTACGTCACCAGCATTGGACGACTCATCGGAGTGGTGTCCCTCAAAGAGGTGAGTGACACAGATCACCTGGGGTTGAGCACATCAACATGTCACTGTCTCATCATCATCATCATCATCATCATCATCATTGATTACAACATCACAACAGCCACCATTGTCATAGACCTCTCCATCATCATCTTTCTCACTGTCACAATCATCAGCATAACTGTCACCACCATCACACACATACCTTCAGTATCAATGACCTTTGCTCCTTCCATGCCTTGTTATGTGATGGACAGCGAGACAAATGTCTGGTTAATGTCCCTTGCGGTCTCTCCTCTTTCTGTCTCTTGTTCTTTCTATATTTCTCTCTCTCTCTTCACAAGCAAAGTAGGCGGAGCCTTCTGTCTTTGTCAGTTGGCTGTAAAACAGGGGATTGTTGCTAAGCACAGTGTTGTTCCACTGGCTGGCATTCAGGCCTTTTGTTTGGTGTTAAACAGCAGCGAGATGAGCCTCACCTCTCCTTGCCTGTCCTCTTCTCGCCCTCTCGTCTCCTCTCCTCTTTGCTTCTACTCGCCTCACCTCTCCTCTCATCGTCTCTGTCACACAGCACTGCTGCATTCAGCTCTCCTTATGCTTTCTAATAACTGGGGAGGGTGTGTATGTGTGTGTGTAAGTGAGAAACATGTCTGCCTCTAAACCGTTGTTTTCCAGACGTCTGTCATTGTTGGGGAAGGAGAGGGATGGAGTACAGTATATGACGACATCTTATTAGGACTATTGTTGGGGCCAATATATGTTGAGTTCAAAAAAACATTGTTCATCATCTTTAATGTATTACCATGGTAGCATAGCCACACTCCCTATATTATCACCTAGAAACACCATAGTAAACATCCTGTAATATTGCCATGGTTAAACATCACCATTCCACTTTGGTCTCCACTTGCATCAGACTGTCAATGGTTTATATATGCACTAGATGACTGACAAGGGGTGCCGTTTTGAAGCCACCGCGCCTCCATATTGGCACTCCCCCACGGTTGTAAAAAATATATTTTGGAAGATATAGAAATGCCTTAGTAACTAAAAAATGTTTTGCCATGTTCATTCTATTACAGACACCTTAATGAATACTTTTAAATTATATTATGTAAGCTAAACATCCAAATGTAAAAATATATAAAAACATTTCTTTTTTAAAGTACTGTTCCCACCAGGGTTGCAAAGGGAGGGTATATTACTGGAAACTACCAGTAAACTACCAGAATTCAGCATATGTGGGAACTCCTTCAAGACTGTTGGAAAAGCATTCAAGGTTAAGCAGGTTGAGAGAATGCCAAGAGTGTGCAAAGCTGTCATCAAGGCAAAGGGTGGATATTTGAAGCAATATATTTGATTTGTTTAAAACTTTTTTGGGTTACTCGATGATTCCATATGTGTTATTTCCTAGTTTTGATGTCTAGTAAAAATAAAGAAAAACCCTTGAATGAGTAGGTGTTCTAAAACTTTTATCTGGTAGTGTACATCATGGATGGACGCTTCTCCCTGTCATGGATGTCATGGTTGCCCTTAGTTTGAAGATGTAATCCGGAGACAGATGTTTTCTCCATCTCCTTAGCTATCATACACTAATTCCACTGATTTCAAAACTTGGTCCCCCAGAAAGTGGGGAGCAATACTTATGCAGCTCTACTAAGCAATACATATATTTTTTAAACTGCGTTAGACAGGATTACCTACACATACTGACCAGCTCAAATAGACAGAAGTGTGCTATATGGCAGACCAATCCAAACGTATCTCGGCATGTCTAGCCAACTCATTATCTCAGCCAATCATGGCTAGCGGGAAGGTTGCTTGCTTTTTCTGTGGCTAAACCAACTAGGCTCGTAATTTAATCTTTTTATTCATGTTTTTCAAGTATAAATTACCAAAGTTGCGATGGATTCCCATAGATTTTCTGTTAATTACCAGATTCCAGTAACTTTGGTAAATGACCGGTAGTTTTGCAACTCTAGTCCCCACTACAACAAAGAATACTTAAATAGTTGTAATTTTGTCCTTGAATCATTTCATTGAAATACTGTAAAATTACATTCATTCCAATGGAGGATTGCTTCTTCTGTGGAGTGCCACTATGGCTGGCCGGTGGCGTCAGTCTTTCATTGGCCAATACATAGCATCAGCAATCCAGGGTTTACATACATTATTGGTCACTGTACAGATTGAGCTATCCTCTCTGATACCGAGCCTAATTTATACTCAATCCCAAATTGACTGGTACTCAATAAATGTGACCCGTAGTCCCTACGTGTCAAAGTGTACATGCTAGGGGTTGGGTTTGTATTGGGCAAGTCTCTTCACCTTTGTTGACCCACTATTTCTTTGTCATTATCTCTGTAGCTGCAGAAGGCCATCGAGGGCTCTGTGGCAGTGAAGGGGGTGAATGTGCGCCCCCCTCTGGCCAGTTTCCGGGACAGCGGCACCAGTGGCACCATTATGAACAACGAGAACAAGGCCAGAGATCTCCACAAGCTGTGGAACCGCCGACAGTTGATGTCCCTCCCCCAGGAGCACCGAGCCTCCGACTCTGACGAGAAGTCCAAGTGAGGTGGACTGGGATAGGTTGACGGGGATCGGGACGATGATGCGGACAGGTTGACGGGGATCGGGACGATGATGCGGACAGGTGGACGGGGATCGGGACGATGATGCGGACAGGTGGACGGGGATGGGGACGACGATGATGCGGACAGGTGGACGGGGATGGGGACAGGTGACACAGGGATGGGGACAGATGTGTTGGCGAGGAGTAGGAGGAGCATTGACCCCCCCCCCCCCCCCCCCCAACTCAAAACCACAACCGATGCTGCAAATGGCTTGGATCAATATTTAATTCTGGACTATAGAATTCTCTCCTCTTACTCCTCTCCTAACCTTCCTCTCCATCCCTCTCTCCTTTATCCCTCCTCCTGGTTGCCCTTTGGGCCCTACACTTACTCAGCTCTTATGGAGGAGGGATGGACTCACCCTGTGCTTGGCCCAACCAGAACAAAATAGATCTGGGTGTTAGGGAGGGGAGAGAAGAGAAGAGGAGAGGAGGGATGGGTTAAGGTGTCACTGCTTAACAAAGGTGATCAGAGCAAAATGTATAGAATATGCGTGTTTTGACTATAAAAATAATTGCATTTTTTTTACAAATTTTGCAGACTTTGAGAGGAAATTTAAAAAAGAAAATCCTATGTGTAGCACCTTCTCAGAAAATACAGTCTCAAACACACACGCACAAGTTTTAATAAGAGCCAGTCTGCACACTCTAAGACAATGGAGTTCTCTCTAAAAATAGCTCTTTATAACCTTGAAGAGAGGAAGGAGAGGGGGAAGAGGGAAAGAGTGAAAAAGGCTAAAATATGACAATATGAAAGTGTTTTCTGTTATCTAATCTGCTGCTACTTTAGGGGTCCCCCCCCCCCCCCGATAGAACCCAGGGTAGCTTTCTGGTTGGCCAACGTCACATCCCCACTGTATGTGTCCACTGTCCAGTAACACTACACTACGTTGATCAGAGTAAGGACAGACCCAGACCACATAGAACCAGTTTGATTCAGTCCCATTCTAAATCCTATTTTCCCTAACCTTAACCCTAGCTCCTAACCCTAACCTTAAACCTAACCCTAGCTCCTAACCCAAATTCTAACCCTAACACTAATTCTGACCTTAACCCTAAACCCGCTAGAAATGGCATTTGACCTTGTGGGGACCAACAAAATGTTCCCAGTTGGTCCCCCCAAAAATTTGATAATTCTTGTGAGGACTTCTTGTCCCCACAAGTATAGTTAAACACGTACACACACACACACACACACACACACACACACACACACTGACTGATATTTCTGCAACCTGGATGTGTTATTGCATAAATACGTTATCATTTCAGTGGTGAGTTCTTGCCTTGTTCACCGCCACTGAAAAGAAAACACACATTAACATCTTCACAGACTGACATGCCCGTGAGATGCACACATATGAGGAGAAGTATGCTGTTGTGTATATCATTTTAATGGACAATATCATTATGATGGCTATTTTTTAAATGTTTTTATTCCGGTTTATTTTGTATCTTTTCTCATTGAATTCATTTTGATCTAGGTTTGATTGGCATCATTCATTCATCCAATGAGCTTTAATCATGGCTTATTTTGGGAAAGGGGCAGTGGTGTGAAGTACTAAAGTAGTACTTTAAAGTATTTTTACTTAAGTAGTTGTTTTGGGTATCTGTACTTTACTATTTATATTTTACTTTTACTTCTACATTCCTAAATAAAATTATATACTTTTTACTCTATACATTTTCCCTGACATCCAAAAGTACTCATTACATTTTGAATGCTTAGCAGGACAAGAAAATTGTCTAATTCACACACTTATCTCTGATCTGGACTCACTAAACACACATGCTTCGTTTGTCAATTATTTCTGAGTGTTGGAGTGTGCCCCTGACTCCTTAAATTAAAAAAAAACAAGAAAATGGTGCCATCTGGTTTGGTTAATATAAGGAATTTTAAATGATTTATACTTTTGATACTTAAGTATATGTAAAACCAAATACTTTTAGACTTTTACTCAAGTAGTATTTTACTGGATGACTTTCACTTTTACTTGAGTCATTTTCTATTAAGGTATCTTTACTTTTACTCAAGTATGACAACTGGGTACTTTTTCCACCACTGGAAAGGGGATGGGGCTTTTTGAGGAATGTGTGGATTTAAGACTTTGCTATATGTTTACAGATTTAACATCATTGCTGTAATACGTGATTGTTAATTTAAAATCTAACTGATCTACATTGCTATCTATGGAGTTGCTCTTCCTGCAACTCCTTTTTAGTTTTTGTTGTGTATTGCTCTTCCCTGTGGAAAAACCAGTCATATGGCAGTCCAGTCATATGGCAGTCCAGTCATATGGCAGTCCAATCTCAATATTCCAAAGCTTTATTTGAACATGCATGGGAAAACGAATTCAGCTCGCTCTTTGTTCTCACAGACCGAGGATGGGTGGGGTGTTACACATGCCCTTCGAATGAGTCCGGTCCTTCTGCTCATCACCACAGATAGTAAAGGACAAAGAACGACTAATCATACCAAGGACATGACCACTCCCCCACACATCCTGGGATAGCAGGACCTATGAAAGATTTTCTAACTCTCTGTGAAACACAGTTCTAAAACAGACTACAAAAATGTAAAGGGACAACTTTCTTTAGGCTTTAGCAAATCTAAGAGAAACAGGATGACCTGTCCCTTCTTCAGGCCAAATAAGATAACAAATTACATTTCTCTTCCACATAACTAATTGTCTACTAATTGGTTGATGTCATTGGAAACACTCATCTTCCTCTCCTCTGGAGATGATGAGTATGAAATTGAAATGTACACAATTGGAACAATGAATGTGTAATTACACATCCTCTTGCTGAAAGTTATTCCACTTGGTGTAACTACTGATGTTATTACACATTGTCTCTCTCTCAGGTCTACCCAATGTGTTCAGTTTGGAGTTGTTGTTTTTTTTTTTTTTTTTTTTTTTTTGGGGGGGGGGGGTCTATCTGCAACCTGGTCTGAACTTTTCTTTGACCAGGATGCACTGTGTGTGTATGTAAAAAACCAAACCCCATGTTACTTTAATATGGTGCAATGTTAAAGATACATTATTTTTTTTAATGCATTTTCTTTATAAAGGTCATCCATTTATATATTATTAGGCGGCAGGTAGCCTTGCAGTTAAGAGTAGCCCACAGTAGCCAAAGGTCGCTGACATCTATAAATGTGCCCTTAACTAAGGCACTTATCCATAGTTGCTCTGGATAAGAGTGTCTGCTAAAGGACTGAAAATGTATGTAACAACATGTATTAATTCATCAACACCTAAACCCACCAATAAAAAAAATCTACTGAAATAGAATCATAAATGTTTTATCTATCGCATTTCAGGACATCACATCTCTTCTACAGTATGTGTAAAAACAGGTCAGAGGCCTGCCTTGGAGCAGTATGTGTAAAACAGGTCAGAGGCCTGCCTTGGAGCAGTATGTGTAAAACAGGTCAGAGGCCTGCCTTGGAGCAGTATGTGTAAAACAGGTCAGAGGCCTGCCTTGGAGCAGTATGTGTAAAAACAGGTCAGAGGCCTGCCTTGGAGCAGTATGTGTAAAAACAGGTCAGAGGCCTGCCTTGGAGCAGTATGTGTAAAACAGGTCAGAGGCCTGCCTTGGAGCAGTATGTGTAAAAACAGGTCAGAGGCCTGCCTTGGAGCAGTATGTGTAAAAACAGGTCAGAGGCCTGCCTTGGAGCAGTATGTTGGGTCTACAGATGTTGGGTCTTAATTTGAACCATTTTGTCGCAGGAAAAAAATTATCCCGCAGCAGGAGGATTTGAATGAATATTTAGTATTTGCCGCCAGGGGGCAGCTGGAAGCGGCGTTTGTAGGCTATACAATTCCGTACCTACATTGTACCTTAGACTGAAAGTCCACTGGGCTTCACTTCAAGTAGCCTATGTAGGCTACACCCCGTCTCATGTGAGTTCTTATGTGGATTATAATAAATTAACATTCGTAGTGGGGTAGATGTGTTTTTAATTTGGGAAAATATGTATATTTTTTTATATATCAATTGTTTTATACCAAACATTAGGAGTACCTTCCTCAGGGCATAGACTCTCCAAGGTGTCGAAAGCGTTCCACATGCTGGCCCATGTTGAATCTAATGCTTCCGACAGTTGTGTCAAGTTGGCTGGATGTCCTTTGGGTGGTGGACCATTCTTGATCAACATGGGAAACTGTTGAGCATGAAAACCCCAGTATTTTTTGTCTTGCCCATTCACTCTCTGAATGGCACACATAAACAATCCATGTCTCAATTGTCTCAACAACACAAAAGTCCTTCTTTAACCGGTCTCCTCCTCATCACCTACATTGATTTGAAGTGGATTTCACAAGTTACAACAATAAGGGATCATAGGTTTCACCTGGTCAGTTTATGTCATGGAAAGAACAGGTGTTCCTAATGTTTATTATACTCAGTGTATTTCAAGGTAAGCAATAGGCCCACTGCCCTTTGACCCCTATCTTCCCAACAATGCACTTCAATTGAAGCTAAAAAAAATTATGAAAGGAATGGGACTTCCCCCACTCCTTAATAAAATATCTTTATTAAAGATTAAAATCATTGGACAAATAACAATAGATTGTGAGCACACCTTTCATTATGCAACAATGGATAGGGTAACAGGTAGCTTACAAAATGAATTGGAATATAATCAAATAACCAGGGGCGCAACTAAGTGAGTGGGACATAACTATAAAACAAAATGTACTGGATAAACACTCTAAACAGCCTACCCGACCACTCGGAGGAGTCTGCATGGTCCTAAAGCACACCTGGCCTAATTTTGTATGACATTCCAATTATAAAATTGGGGTGGACAAAAATGCAATTTTCAGATGTCGTCCGTGAAAGTTTCACCCCTGCAAATAACTATTGCTAGCACTAGATTGACAGCTGATGTCTCCTTAAATCATCAATACATTCTAAATTCCCCTGAACACGGCTGATCTCATTTGCAACAATTTGTAGTCACCTCATTACCGCTCCCTAATAGATCATGCCAGTGTTACCTTACTCCAGTTTGCAAACAGTCTTTCAATATATGTTTGCCATCTGGTTGGAATTATCATAACAATTTAGTCCTTTTTAAACAGACTAAGCGTGATTTATAGTATCTATTTGACAAGCATAAAGTATTTCCTCTTTCACCACAGCAAATCTCCTGTGGAAATTGACCCAATACTTTGTATGAATGATAACTAATGTTGGTGTAGCTTACTATTATTTTATGTGTTTCCTATTTATGTTATCCATTAACATATGTTGAAGCGTGATTCATCACTCCAGAGAAAGCATTTCCACTGCTCCAGAGTCCAATGGCGGTGAGCTTTACGCCACTCCAGCCGACACTTGGCATTGCGCATCTTAGTCTTGTGTGAGGCTGCTCAGCCATGGAAACCCATTTCATGAAACTCCCGATGAACAGTTCTTGTGCTGACTTTGCTTCCAGGGGCAGTTTGTGACTTGGTAGTGAGTATTGCAAACGAGGACAGGCCATTTTCACGCACTACGTGCTTCAGCACTCAGCACTGTTCTGTGAGCTTGTGTGGCCTACCACTTCGCGGCTGAGCCGTTGTTGCTCCTAGCACTTACATTTGACCGGGGCAGCTCGAGCAGGGAAGAAATTTGAGGAACTGACTTGTTGGAAAGGTGGCATCCTATGACGGTGACACGTTGAAAGTCACTGAGCTTGGGCCATTCTACTGCCAATGTTTGTCTATGGAGATTGCATATGTGCTCAATTTTATACACCTGTTAGCAACGGGTGTTGCTTAAATGGCCAAATCCACTAATTTGAATGGGTGTCCACATACACTATATGGCAAAAAGTATTTGAAAGGGTACTCACCGGATAGGGGCCTCCTTGGAGTACACCAGGCTGGTTTCCAGAGAAACAGATCCAAGATAGCCAGAAAATATTATCAGAGGACATCCTGAGAAATGTCCAAAATAAAAATCTTGCTTTTTTCTTCGACAGAGAAAGCATTCGACAAAACGTGGCATAAAAGGACTACGTTACAGACAATAACCTCCAACTTCCACATCCAATCAGAAACATAATCTCAAGCTTCCTCCATAACCGACAAATAATAGTTAATGTCCACAGCCATCTCTCCACATTTACCCCAGAAGCTGGAGCCCCCAAAGGTACAGTCCTCAGCCCACTCCAGTTCATCATCTACATCTCAGGCATTTACTATCCCCCACCTTCCATTGGACAGGTAGCACAATTTGTTGATGACCTATGCCATTGGACCAGCTCCAAGTGGCCACAGCTAGCCTCAAAGATACTCACAAAGTGCATATAAAAAAATAGAACAGTGGTCAAACAACTGTCAAGTTAAAATAAACCCAAAGACAGAGTGCATCCTATTTACCAAAAACCTATAACTAAAGAAACTCGTAACCCTATTACATGCTGACCACACCACTTGCGTCGCTTGCGCGAGCTTGACAAAATAAATGTACACATACATGTTATTCAATCATTGCATCCACAGTGCTAGTGAGCGTCTGCGTGGCCAGGCGCTAAAATAGAAATTGGTTCTATTTGTGACGTTCAACGCGCTGCAAGTCCGGCCTCTCCCATCTCCTCATTGGTTTTAGTAGCATATACCCACGTGCCATCTCCTCATTGGTTTTTAGGAGCATATACCCATGTGCCTTCTACTCATTGGTTGTGAGTGATTGAAAGATGAACTTAGGTCCACACTCTGATCAGTTGTAGTAATTCTGTAAAGTTGGTTGCCAACCGCCAAATAAAGTCCAAAAGAAAAATAAGCCTGAAGGGAGGAGGAGAGACGAGGAAAAACAAATTCGGTTTCATCTGTGGATTAATTGTCAGAGTAGAGGACCTTATGCATTTCAGGTAAAATAACAACCCAATGTTTATTTACCAGGACAAATTAGCCAGCAACAGCAGGCTAGCTCGCTAAATTGCCATAAATGTTTAATGCTTTTTGACTGGTCCCCAAATGAATATAATTTGTTCAGAGTTTGTTTTTATATTTCAACCTGCATGTCCTGATTGCTTCTGGTGTGGGTAATCAATTTACGAGCACGCCTGCACTTTAGTCAGCATGTAAAAATGTACAACAAAACAATAAAAATTTAAAAATATGTTCATATAACATTTCAAAGAAACATGCTGTGGACCACCCATATTGGGAACATTGAGAGAGAAGGACAGAATAATCATTTGAAAGCATTTTGTGGAAATAAACATGGAGCAGCACCCAAAACTATTTTATAATCAGATCAATTCTTGAATATGCACTGGATTACAACCTCCTCACATCAAATGAACAGACTACTAAAAATACAGAACAAAGCAATACAACTGGCACACAGATTACCCGGCTTCATCAACACAATACATTCACCACATACTGTATCTGGAGTCAAGACCGTCACAGAAAGACAGACAATAATAGGACAGAAATACCCGAACAGCGCAATCCACAACACATCACAAGAAGACCATAGAAGAAGCATAATGGGCCACAGAAACACCTGTCAGTCATGCTCCAGATGTCAAAGCCAGACTGTTACAAACTTAACCTCACATCCCACACCATATCAACACACCTCACTTCTAAACACAACATAACCACAATTAACATGTAACCTACCCCCCTCGAAACTCCTTTCCTATTTTAACTACTTTCCCACTACCTACCTTAACTACTTCCGTTCACTCTCTTGTTTCCTTTATTAACATTAACTAACGTGCTATTACTGTCAACATAAAAAAAAAAAAATGTTATCCTTATTTTTCCTTCTGTTTTCTTTAAGTTTACTATACTGTAGGCACAACACAAAAAAGGCAGTCTAGCGATTTCATGTTTTGTTTAGTTCCTGAGCTACATGCAGCTATTTACTCTCGCCACAATATCAGCATATATGGCATAACTATGGCACCAGTCTGCCCATACTCAGACTGAGCCATGACAGACTATTTTCACTAGTCTTGATACACGCTTGGCTGCGTAGAACATTCGCCATGTGGAAAGCAGCAAGACAGTAGCTAGGTTTCCAACCAATTGGCGACATGATTTCATATAAATATTCTAAAATCCGCATAAAAACAATACCACCAGAGATTTTTCCATAAACTGGACTTGTTGCAGAGAGAAGAAGGTGCGTGATGACGTAGTGCACCTAAAATACATTTTGAGTTAAATTCAGGATAAATTTGGTTCCGTCACATGTGCTCCATCCAACAGCGCGCGCTCTGTGCACTGTTGGCTAAAGCCCACAAGTAGTGTACATGCTCAGATTATTATTATGGACAAAGAGCGAGATTATTTTCATCTGTCAAAGGTCAACCAAGCATCGATTATCATGTCACCAGAATAAAACTCTCAATATTTATTGGAAAGGAGCATCAAGCTCATCATCTTGCACTTTCGCCACCCTGTGAATATCATCATAATTAATTTAATCTGTAACCTAATATCAATCAATAAATCAAATGTATTTATAAAGCCCTTCTTACATCAGCTGATGTCACTAAGTGTTGTACAGAAACCCCAAACAGCAAGCAATGCACATGTAGAAGCATGGTGGCTAGGAAAAACTCCCTAGAAAGGCCAGAACCTAGGAAGAAAGCCTGGTTCCTCTCTAGGTATGAGGGGTGGCCAGGCCTCTTCTGGCTGTACCGGGTAGAGATTATAACAGAACATGGCCAAGATGTTCAAATGTTCATAGATGACCAGCAGGCTCAAATAATAATAATCACAGTGGTTGTAGAGGGTGCAACAGGTCAGCACCTCAGGAGTAAATGTCAGTTGGCTTATCATAGTCTATAGCCTACATCCTATGTCGTTCTACATTAGCATCGAACAGCCCCCGTGATATGCAACTTTTCAGGGAAGTTAGAAACCAATATACACAGGCAGTTAGAAGAGTCAAGGCTAGCTTTTTCAAGCAGAAATTTGCTTCCTGCAACACAAACTCAAAAAGGTTCTGGGACACTGTAAAGTCCATGGAGAATAAGAACACCTCCTCCCAGCTGCTCACTGCACTGAGGATAGGAAACACTGTCACCACTGATAGATCAACTATTATTGAGAATTTCAATAAGCATTTTTCTACAGCCGGCCATGCTTTCCACCTGGCTACCCCTACCCTGATCAACTGCACTGTACCCCCCACAGCAACTCGCCCAAGCCTTCCCCATTTCCCCTTCTCCCAAATCCAGTCAGCTGATGTTCTGAAAGAGCTGCAAAATATGGACCCCTACAAATCTGCCCGGGCTAGTCAATCTGGACCCTTTCTTTTAAAATTATCTTCCGAAATTGTTGCAACTCCTATTACTAGCCTGTTCAACCTCTCCTTCGTGTCGTCTGAGATTCCCAAAGATTGGAAAGCAGCTGCGGTCATCCCCCTCTTCAAAGGGGGGGGGGGTCCCTGTTGACCCAACCTGCTACAGACCTATATCTATCCTACCCTGCCTTTCTAAGGTCCCGCCATTGATAAGAAACAATACTGTGCAGCCATATTCATTGACCTGGCCAAGGCTTTCGACTCTGTCAATCACCACATCCTCATCGGCAGACTCAATAGCCTTGGTTTCTCAAATGATTGCCTCGCCTGGTTCACCAACTACTTCTCTGATAGGGTTCAGTGTGTCAAATCGGAGGGCCTGTTGTCCGGGCCTCTGGCCGTCTCTATGGGGGTGCCACAGGGTTCAAACCGTGGGCCGACTCTCTTCTCTGTATACATCAATGATGTCGCTCTTGCTGCTGGTGAGTCTTTGATCCACCTCTACGCAGACGACACCATTCGGTATACTTCTGGCCCTTCTTTGGACACTGTTAACAACACTCCAGACGAGCCATACAACTCTCCTTCCGTGGCCTCCAACTGCTCTTAAATACAAGTAAAACTAAATGCATGCTCTTCAACTGATCGCTGCCTGCACCTGCCCGCCCATCTAGCATCACTACTCTGGACGGTTCTGACTTAGAATATGTGGACAACTACAAATATCTAGGTGTCTGGTTAGACTGTAAACTCTCCTTCCAGACTCACATCAAACATCTCCAATCCAAAGTTAAATCTAGAATTGGCTTCCTATTTCGCAACAAAGCATCCTTCACTCATGCTGCCAAACATACCCTCGTAAAACTGACCATCCTACCGATCCTCGACTTTGGCGATGTCATTTACAAAATAGCCTCCAATACCCTACTCAATAAATTGGATGTAGTCTATCACAGTGCCATCCATTTTGTCACCAAAGCCCCATATACTACCCACCACTGCGACCTGTACACTCTTGTTGGCTGGCCCCTGCTTCATACTCATCGCCAAACCCACTGGCTCCAGGTCATCTACAAGACCCTGCTAGGTAAAGTCCCCCTTACGTCAGCTCGCTGGTCACCATAGCAGCACCCACCTGTAGCACCCACTCTGAAACTGGAAACACTTATCTCCCTCACTAGCTTTAAGCACCAGCTGTCAGAGCAGCTCACATATTACTGCACCTGTACATAGCCCATCTATAATTTAGCCCAAACAACTACCTCTTCCCCTACTGTATTTATTTAGCTCCTTTGCACCCTGTAACCGTTCTCGTCTGGTGAAGGAGAAGTGGACCAAAATGCAGAGTGGTATTTTTGATACATGTTTAATGACGACGAAAAAACACGAACAATACAAAAACCACAAACGGAACGTGAAAACCTATACAGCCTATCTGGTGACAACAAACACAGAGACAGGAACAATCACCCACAAAATACTCAAAGAGTATGGCTGCCTAAATATGGTTCCCAATCAGAGACAACGATAATCACCTGACTCTGATTGAGAACCGCCTCAGGCAGCCATAGACTATGCTAGACATCCCCAAGACAAAACGCACCACAAAAAACCCATGTCACACCCTGGCCTGACCAAATAAATGCAGACAAACACAATATACTTCGACCAGGGCGTGACAGAAGCCCCCCCTAAGGTGCGGACTCCCGGACGCACATCAAAACAATAGGGAAGGGTCCGGGTGGGCGTCTGTCGATGGTGGCGGCTCCGGCGCGGGACGTGGACCCCACTCTATCAATGTCTTAGTCCCTCATCCTCGCGTCCTAAGATAGTCCACCCTCGCCGCCGACCATGGCCTAGTAGTCCTCACCCAGAACCCCACTGGACTGAGGGGCAGCTCGGGACTGAGGGGCAGCTCGGGACTGAGGGGAAGCCCGGGACTGAGGGGAAGCCCGGGACTGAGGGGAAGCCCAGCACTGAGAGGAAGCTCAGGCAGGTAGTTGGATCCGGCAGATCCTGGCTGGCTGGCGGTTCTGGCAGATCCTGGCTGACTGGCGGATCTGGCAGATCCTGGCTGACTGGCGGATCTGGAAGAGTCTGGCTGACTGGCAGATCTGGAAGAGTCTGGCTGTCTGGCGGATCTGGAAGAGTCTGGCGGATCTGGAAGAGTCTGGCTGACTGGCAGATCTGGAAGAGTCTGGCTGACTGGCGGATCCTGGCAGACTGACGGATTTGGCTGCTCCATGCTGTCTGGCGGCTCTGACTGCTCCATGCAGACTGACAGCTCTGGCGGTTTCTTGCAGACTGGCAGCTCTGGTGGCTCCTTGCAGACTGGCAGCTCCTTGCAGACTGGCAGCTCCTTGCAGACTGTCAGCTCTGGCTGCTCCATGCAGACTGGCAACTCTGGCTGCACCATGCAGACTGTCAGCTCTGGCTGATCCATGCAGACTGACAGCTCTGGCTGATCCATGCAGACTGACATCTCTGGCTGCTCCATGCAGACTGACATCTCTGGCTGCTCCATGCAGACTGACAGCTCTGGCTGCTCCATGCAGACTGACAGCTCTGGCTGCGCTGAACATACACCGTTAGCAGTAGAGGTCGACCGATTAAATTGGAATGGCCGAATAATTGGGGCCGATTTCAAGTTTTCATAACAATCAATAATCAGCATTTTTGGACGCCGATTGTGGCAGATGACATTGCATTCCACGAGGAGACTGCGTGGCAGGCTGACCACCTGTTACGCGAGTGCAGCAAGGAGCCAAGGTAACTTTCTAGCTAGTATTAAACTAAGGTTTGTGCAATGTAACAGCAATATTTAGACTTAGGGTTGCCGCTCGTTCGATAAAATACGGAACGGTTCCGTATTTCACTGAAAGAATAAACGTTTTGTTTTCAAAATGATAGTTTCCAGATTTGACCATATTAATGACCTAAGGATCGTATTTCTGTGTGTGTAGTATATTCTAATTAAGTCTATGATTTGATAGAGCAGTCTGACTGAGCGGTGGTTGGCAGCAGCAGGCTCGTAAGCATTCATTCAAACAGGGCTTTAGTGTGTTTTGCCAGCAGCTCTTTGCTGTGCTTCAAGCATTGCGCTGTTTAGGACTTCAAGCTTATCAACTTCTGAGATTAGGCTGGCAATACTGAAGTGCCTATAAGAATATCCAATAGTCAAAGGTATATGAAATCCAAATGGTATAGAGAGAAATAGTCCTATAATAACTATAACCTAAAACTTCTTAACTGGGAATATTTAAGACTCATGTTAAAAGGAACCACCAGCTTTCATATGTTCTCATGTTCTGAGCAAGGAACTTAAACAATAGCTTTATTACATGGCACATATTGCACTTTTACTTTCTTCACTAAAACACAGTTTCTGTATCATTTAAACCAAATTGAACATGTTTCATTATTTATTTGAGACTAAATTGATTTTATTATTGTGTTATATTAAGTTAAAAAGAAGTGTTCATTCAGTATTGTTGTAATTGTCTTCATTACAAATATATATATAAAAAAAAACATTTTTAAATCGTCCGATTAATCGCTATGGGCTTTTTTCGGTCCTCCAATAATCGGTATTGAAAAATCATAATCGGTCGACCTCTAGTAGATAGCAGCTATTTTATTCACATAAAGACACGTTTGATTACACCACACACGAAAAATGAACTGTTTCCATCAGGCCTGTCATGGCATTTTTTTTATCCGACTATACTCCCATAACTAGGTTGGATGAAAACCTGCTTACAGACAGGCAGTCTAATTAGCAATTTAAATATATTTTTGCGTCATTATTGCAAACATTGGCTAAGCCGCGCAGGGGGCAGTCAAGTAGTGTTCTTTTTTCAAGAACTACAATATGGCAGCAACTATAAAAATAGTCTACAGCATCACATAAAACGCTCAATAGTTTTTTTCTCCGAAGTGTAGGAACTGCGTCCTGCTTGTGCAAATGCAATATCTGTTACAACAGACAGACAGACAAATACAGTGCATTCGGGAAGGATTTACTTGGCTCATCGTGCTCTAGCGAATCCTTGTGGTGGGCCGGGCGCCTGCAGGCTGACTTCGGTTGTCAGTTGAACAGTATTTTCTCCAACATATTGGTGCAGCTGGCTTCCGGGGTAATCAGGCGGATGTTAAGAAGGGGTTTTTGCGGGACATGTTTCGGAGGAAGCATGACTCGACCTTCACCTCTCCTGAGAGCGTTGGGCAGTTGCAGCGATGAGACAAGATTGTAATTGGATCGCAATTGGAAATCATGAAATTGGGGAGAAAAAAAAGGGGAGAAAAAAATATTTAAAAAAATTATATAAAAAATGTATATTATTCAGATCGTTTGCGGTGAGACTCGAAATTGAGCTCAGGTGCATCCTGTTTCCATTGAACATCCTTGAGATGTTTCTACAACTTGTTTAGAGTCCACCTGTGGTAAATTACATTTTTTTACGATCACTTTGGCACTAATCTCAGAACCTTGATGTCATTTTTCAAAACTCCAGACACAAAACTCACAACTGATGATCAGAATTGTAACGCCCGTCGGAAGAAGTGGACCAAGGTGCAGAGTGGTACGTGTTCATGATTCTTTACTTAATCCGAACACCAAACAAAAAAAAGTCACGTTCTGAAGGCTACACAGAGTTAATAAAAAATAAACATCCCACAACCTAAGGTGGCAAAACAGGCTGCCTAAGTATGATTCCCAATCTGTCACACCCTGGTCGAAATATATTATATTTATCTTCATTTATTTGGTCAGGCCAGGGTGTGACATGGGTTATTGTGGTGTGTTTTTGTCTTGGGGTTTTTATGGGGCATATAGTATAGTCTATGGCTGCCTGAGGCGGTTCTCAATCAGAGTCAGGTGATTATCATTGTCTATGATTGGGAACCATATTTAGGCAGCCATATTCTTTGAGTGTGTCGTGGGTGATTGTTCCTGTCTCTGTGTTTAGTTTCACCAGACAGGCTGTATAGTTTTTTCACGGTTCCATCTGTTGTTTTAGTACATGTTCAGTTATTTCATGTCTAGTCTACTTTCATTCAATAAACATGAGTAACCATCACGCTGCATTTTGGTCCGCTCCTCCTTCAACAGAAGAAAGCCGTTACAGAATCACCCACCACAACAGGACCAAGCGGCGTGGTAACAGGCAACAGCCGCAGCAGCAGGTTGACAAAACTTTCTGGACTTGGGAGGAAATCCTCGACGGGAGAGGACCCTGGGCTAAACCAGGGGAGTGTAGCCGCCCCAAGGTGCAGCGAGAGAGGGTATGGACATGGGAGGACGAACTGGACGGTAAAGGAACCTGGGTTCAGCCTGGAGAATATCGCCGTCCCAAGGAAGAACTGGAGGCGACGAAAGTGGAGAGGCGATGGTATGAAGAGGCAGCACGGCGACGCGGTTGGAAGCCCGAGAGTCAGCCCCAAAAAATTATTGGGGGGGCTCACAGGGAGTATGGCTACGCCAGGTAGGAGACCTGCGCAAACTTCCTGTGTTTACCGGGGGGCTAAAGAGATCGGCAGGCACCGTGTTATGCTGTGGAGCGCACGGTGTCTCCAGTGCGGGTGCATAGCCCGGTGCGGTACATACCAGCTCCTCGTATTGGCCAGGCTAGAGTGGGCATCGAGCCGGGTAAAGTTGGGCAGGCTCGGTGCTCAAGAGCTCCAGTGCGCCTGCACGGTCCGGTCTATCCAGTGCCACCTCCACACACCAGTCCTCCGGTGGCAGCTCCCCGCACCAGGCTTCCTGTGCGTGTCCTCGGCCCAGTACCACCAGTGCCAGCACCACGCATCAGATCTACTGTGCGACTCGCCTCTCCAGCGCTGCCGGAGCCTTTGCCCTCTCCTGCGCTGCCGGAGTCTCCCGCCTGTTCAGCGCAGCCAGAGCCTTCCTCCTCTACAGCGCTGCTGGAGTCTCCCGCCTGTTTAGCGCAGTCCGAGCTGTCAGTCTGCATGGAGCAGCCTGAGCTGTCAGTCTGCATGGAGCAGCCCGAGCTGTCAGTCTGCATGGAACAGCCAGAGCTGTCAGTCTGCATGGAACAGCTGGAGCTGCCAGTCTGCATGGAGCTGCCAGTCTGCAAGGAGCTGACAGTCTGCAAGGAGCTGCCAGTCTGCAAGGAGCTGCCAGTCTGCAAGGAGCTGTCAGTCTGCATGGAGCTGCCAGTCTGCATGGAGCTGCCAGTCTGCATGGAGCTGCCAGTCTGCATGGAGCAGCCAGAGCTGCCAGTCTGCAAGAAGCCGCCAGAGCTGTCAGTCTACATGGAGCAGCCAGAGCCGCCAGTCAGCATGGAGCAGCCAGATCCGTCAGTCAGCCAGACTCTTCCAGATCTGCCAGTTAGCCAGACTCTTCCAGATCCGGCAGTCAGCCAGACTCTTCCAGATCCGCCAGTCAGCCAGACTCTTCCAGATCCGCCAGTCACCCAGACTCTTCCAGATCCGCCAGTCAGCCAGACTCTTCCAGATCTGCCAGTCAACCAGATTCTTCCAGATCTGCCAGTCAACCAGATTCTTCCAGATCTGCCAGTCAACCAGACTCTTCCAGATCTGCCAGTCAGCCAGGATCTGCCAGAACCGTCAACCAGCCAGGATCTGCCGGATCCAACTACCTGGCTGAGCTTCCTCTCAGTGCTGGGCTTCCTCTCAGTGCTGGGCTTCCTCTCAGTCCCGAGCTTCCTCTCAGTGCTGAGCTTCCCCTCAGTCCCGAGCTGCCCCTCTGTCCCGAGCTGCCCCTCTGTCCCGAGCTGCCCCTCAGTCCCGAGGTGCCCCTCAGTCCCGAGCTGACCCTCAGTCCCGAGCTGACCCTCAGCCCAGTGGGGTTCTGGGTGAGGACTACTAGGCCATGGTCGGCGGCGAAGGTGGACTATCCTAGGACGCGAGGAGGGGGGACTAAGACATTTATAGAGTGGGTTCCACATCCCGCGCCGGAGCCGGAGCCGCCACCATGGACAGACGCCCACCCGGACCCTCCCTATTGTTTTGATGTGCGTCCGGGAGTCCGCATCTTAGGGGGGGGTTCTGTCACGCCCTGGTCGAAATATATTATGTTTATCTTCATTTATTGGGTCAGGCCAGGGTGTGACATGGGTTATTTGTGGTGTGTTTTCGTCTTGGGGTTGTGTGGGGTGTATAGCATAGTCTATGGCTGCCTGAGGCGGTTCTCAATCAGAGTCAGGTGATTATCATTGTCTCTGATTGGGAACCATATTTAGGCAGCCATATTCTTTGAGTGTTTCGTGGGTGATTGTTCCTGTCTCTGTGTTTAGTTTCACCAGACAGGCTGTATAGTTTTTTCACGTTTCCATCTGTTGTTTTTGTTCATGTTCAGTTATTTCACGTCTAGTCTACTTTCATTCAATAAACATGAGTAACCATCACTCTGCATTTTGGTCCGCTCCTCCTTCAACAGAAGAAAGCCGTTACAGTCAGAAGTTTACATACACACAATTAGTATTTGGTAGCATTGCCTTTAAATTGTTTAACTTGGATCAGACGTCTCGCGTAGCATTCCTCAAGCTTCCCACAACAAGCTTCCCACAATATGTTGATGCCACCCCCGTGCTTCACGGTTGGGATGGTGTTCTTCGGCTTGCAAGCCTCCTCCTTTTTCCTCCAAACATAATGATGGTCATTATGGCCAAACAGTTCCATTTTTGTTACGTCAGACCAGAGGACATTTCTCCAAAAAGTATGATTTTTGTCCCCCATGTACAGTTGCAAACCGCAGTCTGTTTTTTTAATGGCGGTTTTGGAGTGGTGGCTTCTTCCTTGCTGAGTGGCCTTTCAGGTTATGTTGATATAGGACTTGTTTTACTGTGGATATAGGTACTTTTGTATCTTTTATCTTTTATTTCCTCCAGCATCTTCACAAGGGCCTTTGCTGTTGTTCTGGGATTGATTTGCACTTTTCGCACCACGGTACGTTCATCTCTAGGAGACAGAACGAGTCTCCTTCCTGAGCGGTATGACTGCTGCGCGGTCCCATGGTGTTTATACTTGCGTACTATTGTTTGTACAGATGAACATGGTACCTTCAGGTGTTTGGAAATTGCTCCCAAGGATGAACCAGACTTGTGGAGGTCTACAATTTTCTTCTGAGCTTTTGGCTGATTTCTTTTGATTTCCCAATGATGTCAAGCATAGAGGCACTGAGTTTGAAGGTAGTCCTTGAAATACATCCACAGGTACACCTCCAATTGACTCAAATGATGTCAATCAGGATCTTCTAAAGCCATGACATCATTTTCTGTAATTTTCCATGCTGTTTAAATGCACGGTCAACTTAGTGTATGTAGACTTCTGACCCACTGGAATTGTGATACAGTGAATTATATGTGAAATAATCTGTCTGTAAACAATTGTTGGAAAAATGATAGATGTCCTAACCGACTTGTCCAAACTATAATTTGTTAAAAATTCATTTGTAGAGTTGTTGAAAAACAAGTTAATGACTCCAACCTAAGTGTACGTAAACTTCCAACTTCTGAGGGAATTCACTGTTTAAAGTAAACTAATTGGACTTGCCACTGAGCCTCTCCTATCCCAAAGACAGGCTGGTAGAATACCACACAAACAGACCTGTAAGCACTTATAATACTTATATCACAGCCCTGTAGAGAGCACCAGAGCAATGGTCCAGTCCTCACCTCTTGGAGATGTTGTGAGCCTCGTTGGAGAACATCAGTCGTCCGTGGAACTCTATTCCATTGTTGAAGGCCAACAGAAAGTCTCGCCTACTAGGCTTTCTATTATTGGGCAGTATGTCGCTGACCGCCAGTAGAGCGGGAAGGACCGCCCCCGAAAGGTGAATGGCTGGACAGGACAACCGACACATAACAGGCACACAGTAGTTATCTTGGGCAACAGACATACAATGGAGACAGATCAGAAAGACAACAGTTATTAGCAGACTCATTGCTTTAAAGATTCAAATGTTATGTTTTTTACAAAGCAAATGAAGACAGTAAGTGTACACAGTTGGTTTACCACAAGACAGTAAATAGTGACAAATACTGACAATTATATGTCTGTTGCTAGATGTTTTTTTTGGCTTTATGACCTGTCACTCTCTCTGTCGCTCTCTCTGTCGCTCTCTCTGTCGCTCTCTCTGTCGCTCTGTATCTTTGTCTGTCTGTCTTTCTGTCTGTGGTAATAGGAGTCCCATAGTGTCCACATACAGTACCAGTCAAAGGTTTGGACACACCTACTCATTCAAGAAAAGAAAAGAGAAACAGTGCTCAGCATATGTGGGAACTCCTTTAAGACTTTTGGAAAAGCATTCCAAGTTAAGCTGGTTGAGAGAATGCCAACAGTGTTCCAAGCTGGCATCAAGGCAAAGGGTGGCTACTTTGAAGAATCTCAAATATAAAATATATTTTGATTTGTTTAACACTTTTTTGGTTACTACATGATTCCATATATGTTATTTCATAGTTTTGATGTCTTCATTTTTTTCTACAACGCAGAAAATAGTAAAAATAAAGAAAACCCTTGAATGAGGAGGTGTGTCCAAACTCTTGACTGGCACTGAATATCTACACTTATGTGTTTGCATATCTACTGTAGATGCATCTACTCACAGCCACTCTATTGAATAAAGGCAGCGAGCGTTAGGGAGAGTATGGTTCGTCTGCGTCCGTACACAGAACTGATGTCATCCGGAGCGTACATATGTTGCAGGACAGAGGATCGACAGTAGGGGGCGTTAGAGACAGAACAGAGACAACATAACTGTTACAGCTTCTCAGTCGCTTTTGTGCATTTTTCACATCATCCCTAACATGTGCAAAATAATAAGTGTATTTCTCAGAAAAATTTGTACAAACTGCAATATACAATAGATATGTTTCTAAAGCTAGTCAGTCACTAAAAATCCTTAGTACATCTCTCAAAAGTAAATATTCATGCCAATGATCATGTCAGTGTCATGAGAATGATAAGTCATTGAGTCATTGTTCACGAACAAGGTCGTCAAAATGTTTAGGCATGTTGTCAATGTAACTGTGTACTTTGACAGTATTACCTGATGTAAACTTAGGCTACAGTTTGGATGACAAGGCTGCACTTCTATGGCATATATCAATTTCAACAGTACTATTTACATACTACTGTATGTGGGTTATTGATTGAAAGAGACTGGACAACCCAAGGGGCACAAAGGAAAAAAAAAACTAAATTAGAAAGAAGCACAGGAAACCACCCCTAAGGCACAACTTTGCCCGCAGCTCTGTTGTGCTGTCTCTACACATCCAGACGTTCCTGTGTGTCGGCCCACATATTCTCATCCACGTCACACCGGATATTTTCCCTTCCAATGCAACATGGAAAGAATCTTTTGGAATGCCTTATCCATCCTCTGCAGGCGTCTTCTGTGATGTCCTCACATGCTGCATCCATTGCAGCCAGCAATGTGGCTGGCGATCGTACACCTTCCACCTCCATGCTGAAAATAACTCCTCAATTGGATTAAGGAATGGTGAATAAGGTGGGAGGAATTCTACGAGCATCCTCGGGTGGGTCACAAACCATTGCCTTATGATGTTTGATCGATGGAAACTCACATTATCACAAATGACCACATACTTTGGCAAATCCTCTCTCATAAGGGATGAGAGCCCTGTAGAGAGTCTCTAAAAAGTTGAGTAGATGCTGGATGTTGTATGGCCCTATAAGGGGGATATGGGTTAGGACACCATGCTCCGAAATAGCAGCACACATGGTGATATTTCCTCCCCGTTGGCCTGGCAAATCCACAGTAGCTCTGTGACCGATGATATTCCGACCCCGCCTTCTGCATTTGGTCAGGTTGAAGCCAGCCTCATCCACGTATACAAAGTTGTGAGAGGGTTCACTTGATTCCAACTCCATTATATGCTATATCCCAGAACACATAGTTGAATTTGTTTTGGTAAGGAAGAGTGACATAAAATGTACATATATTGCATGTTCCTTCCACAGCAATGGAAATGTGTGCAGTTTATGCTTACTGTACTATGTATCACAATAAAATGTTGCTGTAAAGTAGTTACATATATCTATATGTTTTACCTGTACATACTGGTACCGTAGCTCCTTAACTCTGTCCTCATTCCTTTGGAATGGTACACGGTACAGCTGTTTCATACTCATCTGGTTTCTATGCAGCACCCTGTCGATGGTTGAGATGCTAACCGTATGGATGTTTTCAAAGACATCGTTGTCTTCTATAATGGTCCTTTATATTTCCCTGAGTCTCATGGCATTTTTTGCTCAGACCATGGTGCAAATAGCCTCCTCCTGTTGAGGTGTGAAAAGGCATCCTCTGCCACCGGTTTGAGGTAATCTTGCAGTCCTATGTGGGGAAAAATGTAATGATGCATCGCACACTTTCACAGAAAAAATTATGCAAACACACATTTTACTGTAAAACATACAGGTGGGTGCATGTAAGGTGCAGTATGTATCTGTATAGAGTATATTTCTGTATGCTGTGAAATATGTAATATGAAGCATTGTAGGAAGTATACAGTATACTGCGTATATACAGTAACAGTGCACTGTACATTGGTGGACATACAAACCTGTTTTCTCTTCGAAACGTTTGAGGACACGGTTGATCTCCCAATATTCGGCTGCACCCTTCGACCCGCCTCAGCCATTGTAAGGCCATGATTGACAACATGGTCTACAATAGTGGCCCTTATGTCATCAGATATGCGCTTATGTCATCTTCTGCCTCTTCCTCTGTTTTGGCTTCCACCACGCATCTTTGCTCCTCTTCTTCCTCCTCTTGGCTGTTGACCCTGTTCGTTTCCTGGTCCATCCATTATTGGAAAATTGCAACTCTGTGTTGTGGTCTGTCTATATGCTTTGCCTGTTGATTCTTCATGAGATGCACCTTTGAGCAATTTAGACAACTGGTTGATTGTTGGTTGAACTAACACTTTACATTCCTTCATGAGTGAGGGTCAATTTCACCTGCACGATTCATCAATTCACGTGTTTGTACAAAAGGTCTTATAGAAATGTGTAAAACTATGCTTGACAGTTTATGACAAATAGTTCAACAATTTTGCATGTAATGGCTTATGCAAGGAACTAATGCCGAGATGTTTTGAGGGGTAAGACTATTCAACGGAGAACCATCTACTATATTTTGATCAACATGACATTAGCAATTGATAATGTGGAAAAAGCTGACACTTGTACATTATCAATTGCATTTTGTTCAAAGGAATAAGAAATTGCTTTAATGATGTGCACAAGTGACTAGATGATTTGGAATTTGTACAAGTAGTATCAAGAATTGCACTTTTTATCTAAGAAATGCACCAAAGCGACTGAGAAAAACTGTACGTGCCAATTGAAGGAACAGTTTGACTGTAACAGGGTTGACGATTTCACCTTAAATCGGCCATAATTCCCCTGGAAGCTTTTTGTGTGCAACAGGGAGGGGCAAATGAATGCAAGTTTCACCAAAAATAATTGAAATTGTTAAAACATGTCTAGCCTGTCTATCTATGGGTAACAGGGTTGACATGTTTTACTCGACCCAGACAGTATTCCACCACAAAATGGCCAAAAAGAGTAGAACCAGCCCACCTGCTTTTACACTATGATTTGACTAATAGATGTTCAATGTTTCTTTTGAAGTAAATATTTAAAAGGAATAGTTTCACCATATTAAAACAAGAGTTCAGTTCAGGTGACAGGGTTGATCTTAAAAAGAGGGCCAGGTTTATAAAAATAAAAAAATTATGTATTTCACTAATCTTCAGAAATTACGTTGTCAAAGCAACAAAAAGTTTTTACAATGATGGTGAACATTTTGAGAAATGTTGGTGTCAAGTGGGTTAAAGGCTTCCTGCGCAGAGAGGGACTCTCTGAGGAGTGTTGAAGAGGACGAGGAGAGGAGAGAAGAAGGGAGACGAGGACAGGAGGAGACAGGAATGTTTAAACCTCCTCAGTGTGTTCTTAGCTCAGTTTACTCATGTCTGAACTGAGACGAAGAACCAGAGGAGAGGTAGACAGCCAACACAGACAGCCTGTGTCAATGTAGTTCTATGTACAGCATACTGTAGACCTCAACAAGACAGCCTGTATGAATAGAACAGATCAGACCAATATGTACGTGTGTACAGTATATGTACAGTATATGTGTGTGTGTGTGTTTTGATATTGTGGCAAAGGAAAATCCTAACATAGGAAGGAGACAGCAGAGAGTACACAGTACAGAGTAGAGTGCTGACGTGAGCTGAGCTTACTGTCCAAGGCAGACTGGTGGAGTCCTCTCAGCGTAGCAGACATGGGTCTGAAGGATCTCTGACAAACACGCAAACAGACGGACAGCAGTAGGGTATGTCAGTAAAACAGTCCTGAGGGAAAGATAGAGAGAAAGAATGAAAACATAAAACAGCAAAACCATGAAATGTTCTTTATCATACTCTACGTTTTCTTCAGTTTTAGGCCTAGCAGAATTCCTTACAGTTTGTTGTTCGCAGTAAAGAAAAATCACCTGGGGCAACTTTAGAGTAGGCTCAACTTGGCAGACTGCTCAGTTCACTTGCCCAGGCAGTAGGGCAACCCTTACAGTCCCTGCTACAACTAGGTTCCAAAGTTATACCTGGTTACCATCAAGTGAAAACAATTGGCCAACCACTCAGGGACCTGTGGTGCCACCTCTGACATACGTACCAGTTAATCATTGTGACGTATGAATTACGAGTGATAGTGTTATCACTACGTAAACATTTTATGTAGATCTACTTGTTAAATTATTTTGTGACTTGCAGTAATATTCAAGTCCTGAGAGGTCAATAAGCTTATTTGACACATCAATTAGTCAGACAGACCATCATCATCAGGAGGAATGTATTTTCTTCTTAGGTAAGGTGTGATGTTATACTCCAGAGAGACAAAGATCCCTGATACAGGACAGAGATTGACAGGATGTCATTGGCTTCTTAGTTGCGGACTTTTCACCAATTCGGTGCCTTTTGAGATGTGTAACTTGGTGAAAAAAAGCTTTTGATTTCACCTAATTTGAACAGTCTGTCATAAAAAGCACATGTTCAACCTAAAATAACCTCTCAAGAGGTTAAATGAAAAATGTCTATAGTAACTGCCTATTAAGTGCCAATTAAAGGAACAGTTTGACTGTAACAGGGTTGACGATTTCACCTTAAATCGGCCATAATTCCCCTGGAAGCTTGTTGTGTGCAACAGGGAGGGGTAAATGAATGCAAGTTTCACCAAAAATAATTGAAATTGTTAAAACATGTCTAGCCTGTCTAACTATGGGTAACAGGATTGACATGTTATACTCGACCCACACAGTATTCCACCACAAAATGGCCAAAAAGAGTAGAACCAGCCCACCTGCTTTTACACTATGATTTGACTAATAGATGTTCAATGTTTCTTTTGAAGTAAATATTTAAAAGGAATAGTTTCACCATATTAAAACAAGAGTTCAGTTCAGGTAACAGGGTTGATCTTAAAAAGAGGGCCAGGTTTATAAAAATAAATAAATAATCACTAATCTTCAGAAATTACATTGTCAAAGCAACAAAAAGTTTTTACAATGATAGTGAACATTTTGAGAAATGTTGGTGTCAAGTGGGTTAAACGCTTCCTGTGCAGAGAGGGACTCTCTGAAGTCTATTCATATAAAAAGTTTCAGATTTATAGAATTTTCCATGTTGTCTATATTAAAGGGCATGTCATTAAATATGAAAGGCTTTTAAAATGCAATATTGGTGTACATTTTCTACGTAAAGGCTCATTGCAATCAAAAACATGATTTACCTGTGTTTTATATTCCCTGTGTGTACGTGATTCTTTCCATGACATAGACTGACCAGGTAAAAGCTATGATCCCTTATTGATGTCACCTGTACTGTAATGCTGCTGGGTTTTTCACACTCAGCAGTTTCCCTGTGTGTATCAAGAATGGTCCACCACCCAAAGGACATCCAGCCAACTTGACTCAAGTGAAAAGTATTTTAGTGAACATGGGCCAGCATCACTGTGGAACGCTTACGACACCTTGTAGAGCCCATGCCCTGACAAATTGAGACGGCAAAAGGGGGTGCAACTCAATATTAAGGTGTTCCACACTGAGGTTGGAATAATACTGTGACATTGTGAAAATGATGATAATGCCCTTTTAGTGTCAGAGCTTTATGAAACCTGTTTTGGTGAGATGGAGTTTTAACGGGATATAGTTTTGGCCTGCCTGTTGACATCACCAATCGATAAATGAGTTAATAGACAAATAAGAAAGAGAGTTCCAAACCTCTCTGTCAATAACACATTGCCATTTTTCCCCTTCCAACTCAGACCATTCCCATATAGTCCCAGCAACGTTTTTGCTTCAGAAATGGTTCTTTGCTAAGAAGCCCCAAAAAATAATCCAACATTTTAATTGAAAACTATCACAGTAAGGTATGTAATTGTTACCCAGAAATGATTTGATATTCAGATAAAAACAGCTGCATTGGACCTTTAAAATATCAAATGGAAGCAAAAGGTACTAATTTCATGGAACAACCCAGGTAAGATCTGATGTCACCTCTGGAGGGGTGAGGGGGGTGAGGCCAGGACATCTGGAACTCCTCCCCCTCTCAGGACATTCCTCCAAAACATATGTCAAGCAACGTCTTCTCTCTCTGTCCGATCATCTCACCTTCTCTTTCTTTGTCTGAGCATCATCATCATTGTCCTCATCATCAGAAGGTAAATACTCCTTCTCTTTTAACTGCGTGCTGTATCCATCTCCTCTCCTCTCTGTGTTAATGCACTGTGTAGGCTAGTTTCAGGACAGCAGAATATTATATTCAAACATTCATGGCACGATTAGAAATAACTGATAGCTCATGTAAATATTTGTCATGAAAACATAGAAAATGTAAAGAGCAGCTTATGATACTGTGGAGAAGTTGTCTGTACAGTTAGAGGAGGCTAGTAGTGTTGTGATGGTAAGATAGTGATGGAGAAAGAGGGAGAGAGAGAAGGAGAGAGCGAGGAAGAAAATAAGATTGGCTAGGCAGCAGCCTTCTATCTCACTAGGCACCAGCCTCCTATATCTCTAGGCACCAGCCTCCTATATCTCTAGGCACCAGCCTCCTATTTCTCTAGGCACCAGCCTCCTATATCTCTAGGCACCAACCTCCTATCTCTCTAGGCACCAGATATGAGAATCAGCGTTTATCTGGCACTAAGCAGGACAGGGAGTAGAGAGGCACTGCTGGGTAGGTTACTGTTTTACATATAGAAGGCGATGGGATCTTTATGTTCAGTAATAAATAACATGAAGTACTGAGGTAAATCTTAACCAGAGCCCGTTCTAGACAGTAAGCTCCAATGCCACCTGTTTCTCTGGTGACGACCTGTTTCAACTCATCTGCCCCAGTCAACCTAACATTTATCCTCCATGACTGGGCCAGTGACATCATCAAAACTGCAAATATATCCTCTGGTTGTTCATTGTCCAAACACATTTGTACTAGAAACACATTCATACTTTATTTCCATTCCACAGAATAAAGAAACAGGCAGGACAGGAATAAGCCAATATTGGGTTTAAATATAGAGCAAGAGGAAGTCTTAGCTCTGGGTTGGAGGAGAGTGTTGAGAGATAGACCAGCCAACCACACAAGTCTAGTGTGCGTCCCAAATGGCTCTCTATTCCCTATATAGTGTATATAGTGTACTAAATAGGGTGCCATTTGGGACCACAGTCTAGAGCCTTATAGTTAAACACTTCATCCCAAACTGATGCTGGAATAATATGCTACTGAATAGCTTGTATTTTCATCATTTATTTTCTCATTATAATTTTTTTCTTCGCTGTCCTCTCTCTCATGTTCATATAATATTATTACTTTTGCTATTGTTTTACTGAAACGACAGACACCATGGCAACCGTGGATGGTTTTCCTGCCAGTTTCTATGGTGAGCCGGGGGTGTTGGGCATGTTATCCAATGGGATCAGTGCGTTCCTGGTTCTACTGCAGAACTTTAACACCGCTAGAACCGGAGTACCGGCGCAGGGGGTGGAAAACATTCTGGCAGGTACGCTAATCAATCCATCCATTCATCATGATCACTATTTAACTCTACTCTGTTCTTGCTGTTGTGTTTCAGTTGGTTGTTCAGCATGACTAACAGTGTTGTGCGTTTGTAGGTGGTTGTTCAACATCACTAACTGTGTTGTGTGCTTACAGGTGTTCACCTGATTCTGATAGGTGGTGTGTGTCAGCTGATCGCTGGCCTCCTGTCGTTCCGCAAATACGACCACCTAAGCAGCACTGCCTTCATCGGCTACGCAGCACTCTGGGGGAGCTATGGCGCCACACGCATCTTCCAGGGTGCCTCACAACCAATCACAACCAACTTGACCCTGTCACATGACCTGATGAGCAACATGACAATGCACACTTCCCTCATAACCAACCTATCCCTGTCAGCGGAACTCATCAACGGCACCTCACAGAGCCCTGATTGGCTGTTCTTCCTGCACATTCCCCAGACTGCCATCGCGGGATTGGTCCCGTACATCCTCCTCTCCTTCCTATTGGCCTTCTGCTCGGCCACGGTAAATGTCATCATGCCCTTTGTGTTTGGCGCCATCACGCTGACGCTGCTGTTCGAGGCCGTGGTATTGGGAGTGTCCTCCGCCTGGCCGTTAATCGTCTCCGGTATTCTAGAACTCCTCATTCTTCTTTTCGCCATGTACGGCAGCGCAGCCCTGCTGGTGAAAGGCCTGGCACAGCGCTACGTCTTGAAGGGATTCGGCAACCCCCTGTTTAATGTGCTCCTACTGGGGACCAATCAAACTCCCAAGGCCAGCGCTCAGAGCCTGGGACAGGAGAAGAAGAAGAACACGAAGTATGCTGAACCCCAAGCGCTCTGCTTTTTTTGCGACACCGTGTCCCCATTCATCCTGTTGTTCTACAGCTTCGGCTACGTCACGTCCTTCTCCCTGGGGGCCGTGTGGGTGTCCATCATCTCTGCTGCTCAGCTCCTCTCCAGCTACTACGCTCACCTGCGGCATGATGGCTACCTGGCCATCAAGGCCGGGCTGCATGCCACCTACTGGCTGACCAAGGCGTGGGAGGAGTTTGTGTTGTCACCCCTGATCATGTCGGAGCCGAAGGTAGAGGTGGCTGCTGGGAGACAGGCAATGGTTGGTGATTGGTTCTTTGTGACGGCAGCGCTGCTCCTTTTAGTGGTTAGTCTCAGTAATGACGCCCTGGAGGTGGCCCACAATGCATTGTTCCTGCTGCTGTCCGTGTCCACGGTCCCCCAGATCCCCCTCCAGGGGTACTACATGTTCTTCGGAGTGTCCTGCTCCCTGTTTGCCGCCGCCTCGCTTTACGGGACGTTCTGCCGCCTCATCAACTCCATTGCTGAGAAGGTTCTGATCCCAGTGGGTCCTCAGCTCGTCTCCTCTGACCGCCTCCGCTCCGTCCTGTGCTGCTGCTCTTCCCCGGGGAAACTCCAGGGGGCGCTGTCATCATCACCACCGACAATTCAGATCACTGACACTCTATTCTACCTGACCAACGGGGTGGCAGCTCTCTCGGCACTCCACTCTGCCTCGTCCAGTCAGAGTGAGGTGTTCCTGCGGCTGAGCGTTCCGTGGGTGCTGGTGTCAGGAGCGTTGGTACAGGGGTTGGTCAGCAGACTGCAGGTCAGGGGAGGACAGAGATTTGGGTCTGTCATCCCATCCTTCTACATGGTTGTCTGGGCTACATGGACATGGTACCGCTTCGCAGGTACATGGTTGACTTGTGCTGCCTCCTAAATGACACCTTATTCCTAATACAGGGCTCTTGTCAAAAGTAGTGCACTATATAGGGAATAGGGTATCATTTGGGACGTACACTGAAGGATTAGATTAGAAAACTGTATTATCCATTTGGTTTTACGCAAAATGGAAATTTGGCTTTGGTGCTGACATACATATAGAATTTTACACATTTCATACATTGACAGAACTTAACAGGAAGAACGTGCCTTTAATTTTAGCCTAAATTATACAATAATGTCAAGAGGAGACTTGCACGACAGTTTGTCAGTGTTACTGTTGTTGTTGTCTCCATACTCTGTGACCTGTTTAGTAACCAGTAATCTGTTCTATTCTCAGGCCTCATGCTACAGATCTCTCCAGCAGGGTCCTTAGGGTTCACAGCTGGAACCATCGCTTTCCTGGTCATCAACGCTTTCCTCATGCTCATCGGTCAGTCTCTTCATGAAATGACCAAAATCTACCTGTTCACCTGCTTCCACAGATAAAGAGATTGAAAAACGGATGTTGTTTTTGGCACCCTATTCCTTATGTAGCCCAATGGGCCCTGGTCACAAGTAGTGCTTCACCATAGTGCAGGGATCATCAACTATATTCAGCCGAGGGCCAATTACAAATAATTTGTAGACTGCAAATGAACCGCAAAAAGCCAGAATAGATAAAACATTTGACTAAAACAGAGTAATTTCAAACATTCCTTACATTTCTACACAATCACATATATCTCTCTATTATGTGTGGGAATACTTTGGAACAGATCTCCAAAATTAAAATCAATTGGAGCTGATTTGCTGGTGTTTTTACAGTCTTTTATATCCAACAATTGTTTTTGCTCAGAAAAATGTATAGGCCAAATAAATGTGTCCGTGGGCCGCCGTTGGGGAAGCCTGATATAGGACATAGGTGACCATTAGGGACACATGCAGTCTATTCATCCTGTATTGCTAACATTCTCCATGTCTTCTCCCCTCCACCTCTCCATTTCTACATCTCTCCATATTTCCATGTGTCCACCCCTCAGCTGCATATGGGAACCTGGTCCTCTTGTCTCTGACCACCGTCATGGAGGTGGTCCTGGTCTGTTTCCTCCTGTCCACCCTCCAACAGCTCCCCTACCAGTTGGAGAGTAAGGAACCTGCTTCTCACCTCACTACCCTTATGGTCTCAGACCTACTGCACAGTATCTCTACCATAGTGAACATGTACGCTCTCTGTTCAAAACATTGCATCATGTACACATTGCTTTGAAACCTAGATGTCAGTTGAATGTCACTGTTCTAACATTGCTCTTGCGTTCTTCCTACAGTTGCTATGCTAGCTGTGTTCTCTATCATCTGTGTGTATGGAGCCCTGGCATCGCTGGTCAACTGTACCTTCTCTCAGAGACTGCTGCCCCTCGGCCCGCCATTGTTCAAGGTGAGAACAATACACTCCATTCCATATTTCACTCTGTTCCATTCTATTCCATTCCATTCTACTCCATTCCGTTCCATTCTATTCTATTCCATTCGGTTCCCGTTCCATTCCATTTGTTTCTGTTCTGTTCCATTTCATTCCATACCATTCCATCCTACTCCATTCTGTTCTGCTCAATATCTTCTCTCTCTGTGTTGTGTCTCAGGATGTGAAGCAGCGGAAGGCGTTGTCGCCTGACTCGCCCTGTCCCGTAGCAGACTCCAGGCTGACTAGTGGACTCCTGAAAATCAACAGACTGCTAGACAACGGGGGGGTCTGTGGAATCCCCACCGACACTGTCTACGCCCTGGCTGCCTCCTGCAAGAACCCTCACGCCATCGAGAGCATCTACAACATCAAGGTAACACTCACATTATCAGTAACATACTGTCCTCATACTCTTAAACCTAACCATACTCCTGACCCCTAACCAGGACCGCCCAGCAGAGAAGCCGATCTGTATCTGTATTTCCAGTGTGGAGCAGCTGGTGGCTGCCAAGCCCCCCTTCAGTCCTCTACTCTGGGAGTTCATGAGGAACGTCTACCCTGGAGGAATCAGCTGCATCGTCTGCAAGGGAGATTGGCTACTCAGACTGGGTCAGTACCATGGTGGCAAATTACCAGTGAAGGCTGCTGAGGGGAAGATGGCTCATACTAATATTTTGAATGGAGTGTAATAGTTGTAATGTAGTGAATGGAATGGTGTCAAACATATGGTTGATACCATTCCATTGACTCCATTCCAGCCTTTATTATGAGCCGTTCTCCCCTCAGCAGCCTCAACTGAAAATGACAGTTTTGGTGGTAGATCTTAGATATTATTTTATTTATGTTGCACTGGGATAGGTTAACAGAAATTATTTGAATCGTATGTTGACTTTTGGGGGTTTACCTAAACTAAAATAGTGTTTTTAATCATTGTGTTCGCACCTGTGTCGGTCAAGTTCGGCTGAGGTAATGGTCTACATGTGTTGTCCAGGTGTGGGTCCGGCCTACGACCGCGTGGGGACCAAGGACAGCATTATGATCCGAGTCCCTGACCACACCATCACCGGACACCTGTGTGACATCACCGGCCCACTCGCCATCACCTCAGCCAATCCCAGCGGAGAACCCGACAGCACGCACCACGACATGGTCATCAGGTAACAGTTTAGCATAATACTCACCTGTACTCAAGCGTGTTGGTGCTTATTGATAAAACATTATAGTGGTAAATGATCACCATTTATAACATGTCATAAATGGTGCACACTGCAGCTCCAATGTAATAATTAGACATTTCCACAGCTATGCTGCCTTATTCAGGGTTTCATCAAATTATGACTATTTAACCTGGAGAGAACTATTTGATGTGATGCTGAGAGTGATGTCATTATTGAAGTATTTCTGCATCCAGGAGTCTTGTTATAGACCGGTTTGATCTTTCCTGTCAGACTGGTTTGGTATCAGTCAGCCTGCTGTCTAAATGTACAGTTATGCTCATGTATCTGTGTTAGTCCTCTACTAGTTATTGGGTAATAATGTATCTGTGTTAGTCCTCTACTAGTTATTGGGTAATAATGTGTCTGTGTTAGTCCTCTACTAGTTATTGGGTAATAATGTATCTGTGTTAGTCCTCTCGTAGTTATTGGGTAATAATGTATCTGTGTTTGTCCTCTACTAGTTATTGGGTAATAATGTATCAGTGTTAGTCCTCTACTAGTTATTGGGTAATAATGTATCTGTGTTAGTCCTCTACTAGTTATTGGGTAATAATGTATCTGTGTTAGTCCTCTCGTAGTTATTGGGTAATAATGTATCTGTGTTAGTCCTCTACTAGTTATTGGGTAATAATGTATCTGTGTTAGTCCTCTACTAGTTATTGGGTAATAATGTATCTGTGTTAGTCCTCTCGTAGTTATTGGGTAATAATGTATCTGTGTTAGTCCTCTACTAGTTATTGGGTAATAATGTATCTGTGTTAGTCCTCTACTAGTTATTGGGTAATAATGTATCTGTGTTAGTCCTCTCGTAGTTATTGGGTAATAATGTATCTGTGTTAGTCCTCTACTAGTTATTGGGTAATAATGTATCTGTGTTAGTCCTCTTGTAGTTATTGGGTAATAATGTATCTGTGTTAGTCCTCTACTAGTTATTGGGTAATAATGTATCTGTGTTTGTCCTCTACTAGTTATTGGGTAATAATGTATCTGTGTTAGTCCTCTACTAGTTATTGGGTAATAATGTATCTGTGTTAGTCCTCTACTAGTTATTGGGTAATAATGTATCAGTGTTTGTCCTCTACTAGTTATTGGGTAATAATGTATCTGTGTTAGTCCTCTACTAGTTATTGGGTAATAATGTATCTGTGTTAGTCCTCTACTAGTTATTGGGTAATAATGTATCTGTGTTTGTCCTCTACTAGTTATTGGGTAATAATGTATCTGTGTTAGTCCTCTACTAGTTATTGGGTAATAATGTATCTGTGTTAGTCCTCTCGTAGTTATTGGGTAATAATGTATCTGTGTTAGTCCTCTACTAGTTATTGGGTAATAATGTATCTGTGTTAGTCCTCTACTAGTTATTGGGTAATACTGTATCAGTGTTTGTCCTCTACTAGTTATTGGGTAATAATGTATCTGTGTTAGTCCTCTACTAGTTATTGGGTAATAATGTATCAGTGTTAGTCCTCTACTAGTTATTGGGTAATAATGTATCAGTGTTAGTCCTCTACTAGTTATTGGGTAATAATGTATCTGTGTTTGTCCTCTACTAGTTATTGGGTAATAATGTATCTGTGTTTGTCCTCTACTAGTTATTGGGTAATAATGTATCTGTGTTAGTCCTCTACTAGTTATTGGGTAATAATGTATCTGTGTTTGTCCTCTACTAGTTATTGGGTAATAATGTATCAGTGTTAGTCCTCTACTAGTTATTGGGTAATAATGTATCAGTGTTAGTCCTCTACTAGTTATTGGGTAATAATGTATCTGTGTTAGTCCTCTACTAGTTATTGGGTAATACTGTATCAGTGTTTGTCCTCTACTAGTTATTGGGTAATAATGTATCTGTGTTAGTCCTCTACTAGTTATTGGGTAATAATGTATCTGTGTTTGTCCTCTACTAGTTATTGGGTAATAATGTATCAGTGTTTGTCCTCTACTAGTTATTGGGTAATAATGTATCTGTGTTAGTCCTCTACTAGTTATTGGGCAATAATGTATCAGTGTTAGTCCTCTACTAGTTATTGGGCAATAATGTATCAGTGTTAGTCCTCTACTAGTTATTGGGCAATAATGTATCAGTGTTAGTCCTCTACTAGTTATTGGGCAATAATGTATCAGTGTTAGTCCTCTACTAGTTATTGGGCAATAATGTATCAGTGTTAGTCATCTACTAGTTATTGGGTAATAATGTATCTGTGTTTGTCCTCTACTAGTTATTGGGTAATAATGTATCTGTGTTTGTCCTCTACTAGTTATTGGGTAATAATGTATCTGTGTTAGTCCTCTACTAGTTATTGGGTAATAATGTATCAGTGTTAGTCCTCTACTAGTTATTGGGTAATAATGTATCTGTGTTAGTCCTCTACTAGTTATTGGGTAATACTGTATCAGTGTTTGTCCTCTACTAGTTATTGGGTAATAATGTATCTGTGTTAGTCCTCTACTAGTTATTGGGTAATAATGTATCTGTGTTTGTCCTCTACTAGTTATTGGGTAATAATGTATCAGTGTTTGTCCTCTACTAGTTATTGGGTAATAATGTATCTGTGTTAGTCCTCTACTAGTTATTGGGCAATAATGTATCAGTGTTAGTCCTCTACTAGTTATTGGGCAATAATGTATCAGTGTTAGTCCTCTACTAGTTATTGGGCAATAATGTATCAGTGTTAGTCCTCTACTAGTTATTGGGCAATAATGTATCAGTGTTAGTCCTCTACTAGTTATTGGGCAATAATGTATCAGTGTTAGTCATCTACTAGTTATTGGGTAATAATGTATCTGTGTTTGTCCTCTACTAGTTATTGGGTAATAATGTATCTGTGTTTGTCCTCTACTAGTTATTGGGTAATAATGTATCTGTGTTTGTCCTCTACTAGTTATTGGGTAATAATGTAGATGATGTTCTTTACTCTGGATTCTGTTCTGAACCTGAACCTGTACCTGAACTTACTCTCAAACTGTCTTCCTAATACTGATAGTGATACTGTCTCCTCTATCTGTGTGTGTTTCAGTCGTCTGGGCCATAAGATCCAGGGTGTTTTGTGTGACGGGGATTCCAACGAGGTCGTAGCCTCCACAGTGGTCAACTGCCTCAAGATAGATGAAGGTATGATGTCACAGTGCAGTACAGAAGCCCACTACAATAAGCCATAACTAACCTCTTAGGATGTGTGTTGTCCCACCTAGGGTTGCAACATTCCAATAACTTTCCCCAAATTCCCAGGTTTTCCAGATACCCTAGTTGGAAGATTCCTGGATTTCAGAAGGATTTAAGTAGGAATTTCCGAAATCCTCCAACCAGGAATTTAGTTAAAGTTACTGAGACTTTGCAACCCTAGTCCCACCCAATGGCTCCTTGTGTGTCAATGATCACTTAGTCAGAATTGTTTCCTTCTCCCCCAGGTACAATTAGCATCGTGAGGGAGGGCTGTGTCCCAGCTATCAAGGTTCGACAGATCTTTGAGAGGGTGAAGAGCAGTATGCTATGAAGAGGACCTTCCCACTCCGTCCTCTCCTACATTCTCGCTTCCATTCACCTCTCCTTCCCCCATTCCCTCCATCCTATGTTGACCAAAGATGCTCAGATCAGATACTGGACCCACACATCTCAGGCCACCAGCCAATGAAGAGTGCTCTCTTGAAGATAACTGAAGATTAAATGTGAAGAGTGTAAAAACGTGGCATAATTGTTGTAATGTTGGGCTGACTGAATGCTAATCAATTCGTTGTGATGAGAAGACTGTAGTGAAAGCCAAATGCAATCTTTGCTGACCTTATTGTTATAATAAATGTTTTAATCGGGGAAATTACCTATGTATTCAGTATATTTGTTGTAGTTTTAGAGGTACGATACAGATGTGAATTCTAGATTGATGTTAGATTTTTGTTCTGTAATAACGTGCTACCAGAAAACTCTAGGTTAGAAACACCATAATACCTTGATGTTGAATTAAGTCTAAAATTAGCATTTACTAAGGACTATGTACTGTGGATGAATGTGTGATGCTTCTGGGGAGAAATGAAGGATGATTTATTGTAATGGTGTGGTAAGATTTATATGGGATTTAATGTATTGTTCCATATGGGAGATTTACACACGCCAAACAGCATACATGCAACATTTACATTTCTATCATTTGTCCTGACAATGTGTTGCAATGGTTATATGTGTATATGTATGTTATTGTTTAAATCTATTTCACATTAAAACTCAACTAAACTAACATCTCTAGTTTCTTTTCTGTTTTTAATACTGTAATCAATATTTCTCAACAATGAATAAACAAGTGTCAATGATCAGTCTAAAACAAGATGAGTCCACCACAAGACCCAACATCTGAACAGATAAAAACCACATTAATAAATAGAACATTATTATAGGAACTCCATGTATGGAACAGGTCTGCAGAACTATGGAGTAAGGCTCTTTTGCGTCTAGTTTTAGAGGATACTTTATATCCTGCTTTTAACGTTACAGCAGACACTGGAGAAATCCACTTCCTGCATATTTTGTCAACTAGAAACCAATTCTCATTTGCAATGAATCCTGGGCAAGAGGAAATACAGCTAAGATAATAACATTTTCATTCAAAATGGTCTCCGATAGAAATGGGTCATTCCAGTAGAGATCTGAGGTGCATGCATTGATTTCGAGGTACATGTAGGCTATAGAAAGTCATATCCATCACCATTCAAAATGGCCTCCAAAAGAGCTGGGACATTCCAGTGCATCTCTGAGGTGGGGTTCTAGTAGTCTCTACACAGGAGCTCTGCTTCACAAACACACGTAACCACAGGATGCAGTCGAAATAGCAATAGCCTTCAATTCCTACTTTATTGACTCTGTCAGGGTACTGACACAGAACCCCTCCACTGGTTTCTTGGGCTCAGTGCTAGTGAATGACGCTCAACCTGTCTTCATCATAAGGGAGGATTCTGAGTCAAAGGTTAACAAGGTGATTAGCTTAATAAAGAACTTTAAAGCCAAAGATGTGTATGGGCTGGACTCTACCTTTCTTATTAAGAACTACAAAGAGTCACTCAATGGCCCCATTACTAAGGTCACCAACACATCTATTGGTCTGGGGGTGTTTCCAAGGGTATGGAAGTCGGCCATGATAATGGCCATCTTTATATCGGGCGACCCTGCTGACGTGAGTAACTACAGGCCCATTAGTATACTACCTGTGGTGTCAAAGGTTGTTGAAAAGTGTGTAGCAGAACAACTGATCGCCCACCTCAACAACAGCCCCATTCACATTACACTCCATACATTTTGACTTCAGAGCAAAACACTCCACAGAAACGGCCAACTGCTTTCTTCTGGAAAATATGAAGTCCAAGATGGACCAAGTCGGAGTTGTTGGGGCTGTGTTTCTGGACCTAAGGAAGGCTTTTGGTACTGTTAACCATGAGATTCTCATCACGAAATTGTCCAAGTTTAACTTTTCCCCCGATGCATTGAGATGGATGAAATCATACCTTGAAGGCAGAACTCAGTGTGTCAGAGTGAGCATTGAGCTGTCGCCCACACTTAGCTATGATGTGGGCATTCCCCAAGGGTCAATACTGGGGCCCCTCCTGTTCAGCCTGTACATTAATGATCTGCTTTCTGTCTGTACTGGGTCTGAAGTTCAAATGTATGCAGATGATACAGTGATATATGTGCATGCAAAGAGCAAGCAACAAGCTGCACAAGAACTCACTACTGTAATGGTCCAGGTTACAATGTGGCTCAGTGACTCGTGTTTGCATCTCAATGTAAAAAAAAATGTTTGCATGTTCTTCACAAAGAAGGCAACAGATGCTACTGAGCCAGATGTCTATGTGTCAGGGGAGAAGCTCCAGGTGGTATTTGATTTTAAGTACCTTGGCATCATACTTGATTCCAACCTCTCTTTCAAAAGCATGTGAAAAAGGTCATTCAGATAACCAAATTCAACCTAGCTAATTTCCGATTTATATGAAATTGTTTGACTACAGAGTAAGCAAAACTGTACTTTAAATCTATGATACTCCCCCACTAAACATACTGCTTGACGAGTTGGGCCCAAGCTTGCTGTACAACATTAAAACCTATTCAGTCTGTCTACAAACAGGCTCTCAAAGTGCTTGATAGGAAGCCCAATAGCCATCATCACTGTTACATCCTCAGAAAGCATGAGCTCCTGAGTTGGGAAAATCTTGTGTAATACACCGACGCATGTCTTGTATTCAAGATCCTAAATGGCCTGGCTCCCCCTCCACTCAGTGTTTTTGTTAAACAGAAAACCCAAACATATGGCAGCAGATCCACAAGGTCTGCCATGAGAGGTGACTGTATAGTTCTCTTAAGGATAAGTACCTTTAGTAAATCCACTTTCTCTGTGAGAGCTTCCCATGTCTGAAATACACTGCCATCAGACACACATAACATATGACACTTTTCTACATTGTATATTAATAGTGAAGACCTCAAAACTATGAAATAATACATATGGAAACTTGAAGAAACCAAAAATGTGTTAAACAAATGAAAATAGGACTGAGCAGTCACGACAGTTGCAGTCACGCAGGGGTTTCCCCATTGGGAAGGTGATTTTTTGCAAATAATTCCGATAGCCTAAAACTGATATATCTAGTTCAGCCTAAAACGGATATATCTGGTTCTTCCCCATTGTTTAAGTGAAAGACAGACAATTTATGGCATGTATTGCAGTCTGGCAAGTTGAGCCTGTTACATGTGTATGCTTTGTACAGTGTCTAGTAAAAGTCTACATGCCTATTGCACAGGTTCTACATGGCGATACCATTCCCAAGAGCCTCTTTCACTGCTCAGAAACTATCTCACCCCTTTCTCAGCTCTCAGAACCTCTCTCACCCCTCTCTCACCACCACAGGATGGTGGGAGGAGATATAAGAGGATGGGATCATTGCAATGGCTGGAATAGAATATGGAGCATTATCAAACACATCAAGCATATTGAAACCACGTTTGACTTCATTCCAATCAAGCATTCCAGCCATTACATTTAGCCTCCTATAGCGCCTCTCACCAGCCTTCTCTGATCACCCCTCAAATAGAGACATATTCCACTTAAACAGAGGCGGTGAGAATGATGAGTTGATTGGAGGAAAATGCCCATGGCCAGGACCAACAAAGAACTAAAGGTTAGCCTCCTTATCAACATGTTTTAAGTAAGTGAGAAACACAAAATAAGATAAAAGCAGTAAGGAAAGTGTTGTGAAGGAACGCAGGAGAGGATGAGAAGGTTGATCTAGGGAAATATCCAGCAGGGCTAACAAAGGATGGATGTACTTCCTTGTAAGATGAATGACTGATAGTTACTGGCATCACTCTTCATCAGTCTTCACTGGTACCATTCTTCTTCATCCATCCTCAGCATCCAGAATGCTCATCCAAATGATTTATGTAGGTTTTACTTGACGATACCATCCCATGAGACCCTCTCACTCCTCAGAATCTCCCTCACCCCTCATAACCTCTCCCACCCCTCATAACCTCTCTCACCCCTCAGATCCTCTCTCACCCCTCAGAGCTTCTATCACCCCTCAGAGACTCTCTTACCCCTCATAACCTCTATCATTCCTCAGACCTCTCTCACCCCTTAGAACCTCTCTCACCCCTCAGAGCCTCTCTCACCTTTCATAACCTCTCTCACCCCTCAAAGCCTTGCTCACCCCTCAGAGCCTCTCTCATCCCTCTCTCACCCCTCAGAACCTCTCTCGCCCCTCAGAACCTCTCTTATCACTCAGAGCCTTTGCTCATCCCTCAGAGCCTTGCTCACCCCTCAGAAACTCTCTGACCCCACTCTCACCCCTCAGAACCTCTCACCCCTCAGAGCCTCTCTCACCCCTCAGAACCCATCTCACACCTCTTTCACTCCTCAGAGCCTCTCTCACCCCTATCTCACCCCTCAGAGACTCTATCATCCATCTCTCACCCCTCAGAGCCTCGCTTACCCCTCAGAACTCACCCCTCAGAACCTCGATCACCCTATTTCACCCCTCAGAGCTTCTCTCACCCCCAGAACCCCTCTAACCCCTCTTTCACCCATCAGAGCCTCTCTCGCCCCTCAGAACCCCTCAGAACCTCCCTCACCCCTCAGAGCCTCTTTCACCCCCAGAGCCTCTCTCACCCCGCTCTCACCTCTCAAAACAACTATCAACCCTCTCACCCATCCAAATCTCTCTCACCCCTCATAACCTCTTTAGCCCCTCCGATCTCTCTCACGCCTCAGAACCTCTTTCACCCGGCAGAGCATCTCTCACCTCTCAGAACCTCTCTCACCCCTCAGAGCCTCTCTCACCCCTCAGAGGCTTTCTCACCTCTCTCTTACTCCTCAGAGCCTCTCTTACCCCTCAGAGCCTCTCTCAACCCTTTCTCAACCCTCAGAGCCTCTATCAACCCTCTCTCACACCCCAGAATCTCTTTGACCCCTCAGAACCTCTCTCACCCCTCTCTCCAGAGTTGTGGACTCGAGTCACATGACTCGGACTCCAGTCTGACTCAAGTCACAAATTTGATGACTTGAGCCTCGACTTGATAGAAAAAAAAATAACTTGAGACTTGACCTGGACTTGGAACCTAAAGACTCGGGACATGACATTGACTTGAGACTGATGACTTAAAATCTTCTGGCCAGGTTTTGTAATGTTTTGTCACTCATTTTGTAGCACAGCGTATACATGGATGGATTACTCTACACAAAGCCAGAGACAGTAGCCACATCGGCCGTGGGGGGTCCCACAGTTGACAGTGCATGTCACAGCAAAAACCAAGCCATGAGATCGAAGGAATTGTCTGTAGAGCTCAGAGACAGGATTGTGTCGAGGCACAGATCTGGGGAAGTGTATCGAAACATTTATTCAGCATTGAAGGTCCCGAAGAACACAGTGGTCTCCATCATCTTAATGGAAGAAGTTTGGAATCACCAAGAATCTTCCTCAAGCTGGCCAAACTGAGCAATCGGGGGAGAAGAGCCTTGGTCAGGGAGGTGACCAAGAACCCGATGGTCACTCTGACAGAGCTCTAGAGTTCCTCTGTGGAGATGGTAGAACCTACCAAAAGGACAACCGTCTCTGCAGCACAACCAATCAGGCCATCATGGTAGAGTGGCCAGACGGGAGCCACTCCTCAGTAAAAGGCACATGACAGCCCGCTTGGAGTTTGCCAAAAGGCACTGAAATACTTTTAGAACATGAGAAACAAGATTCTCTGGTTTGATGAAACCAAGATGGAACTCTTTGGCCTGAATGCCAAGAGTCACATTTGGAGGAAACCTGGCACCATCCCTACGGTGAAGCATGGTGTTGGCAAAATCATGCTGTGGGGGTGTTTTTCAATGTCAGGGACTGGGAGACTAGTCAGGATTGAGTAAAAGATGGATGGAGCAAAGTACACAGAGATCCTTGATGAAAACCTGCTCCAGAGCGCTCAGGAGCTCAGACTGGGGCGAAAGTTCACCTTCCAACAGGACAATGACCCTAAGCACACAGCCAAGGAAACGCAGGAGTGGCTTCGGGACAAGTCTCTGGATGTCCTTAAGTGGCCCAGCCAGAGCCTGGACTTGAACATTTACATTACATTTAAGTCATTTAGCAGACGCTCTTATCCAGAGCGACTTACAAATTGGTGAATTCACCTTCTGACATCCAGTGGAACAGCCACTTTACAATAGTGCATCTAAGTCATTAAGGGGGGGGGTGGTGAGAAGGATTACTTATCCTATCCTAGGTATTCCTTGAAGAGGTGGGGTTTCAGGTGTCTCCGGAAGGTGGTGATTGACTCCGCTGTCCTGGCGTCGTGAGGGAGTTTGTTCCACCATTGGGGGGCCAGAGCAGCGAACAGTTTTGACTGGGCTGAGCGGGAACTGTACTTCCTCAATGGTAGGGAGGCGAGCAGGCCAGAGGTGGATGAACGCAGTGCCCTTGCTTGGGTGTAGGGCCTGATCAGAGCCTGGAGGTACTGCGGTGCCGTTCCCCTCACAGCTCCGTAGGCAAGCACCATGGTCTTGTAGCGGATGCGAGCTTCAACTGGAAGCCAGTGGAGAGAGCGGAGGAGCGGGGTGACGTGAGAGAACTTGGGAAGGTTGAACACCAGACGGGCTGCGGCGTTCTGGATGAGTTGTAGGGGTTTAATGGCACAGGCAGGGAGCCCAGCCAACAGCGAGTTGCAGTAATCCAGACGGGAGATGACAAGTGCCTGGATTAGGACCTGCGCCGCTTCCTGTGTGAGGCAGGGTCGTACTCTGCGGATGTTGTAGAGCATGAACCTACAGGAATGGGCCACCGCCATGATGTTGGTTGAGAACGACAGGGTGTTGTCCAGGATCACGCCAAGGTTCTTAGCGCTCTGGGAGGAGGACACAATGGAGTTGTCAACCGTGATGGCGAGATCATGGAACGGGCAGTCCTTCCCCGGGAGGAAGAGCAGCTCCGTCTTGCCGAGGTTCAGCTTGAGGTGGTGATCCGTCATCCACACTGATATGTCTGCCAGACATGCAGAGATGCGATTCGCCACCTGGTCATCAGAAGGGGGAAAGGAGAAGATTAATTGTGTGTCGTCTGCATAGCAATGATAGGAGAGACCATGTGAGGTTATGACAGAGCCAAGTGACTTGGTGTATAGCGAGAATAGGAGAGGGCCTAGAACAGAGCCCTGGGGGACACCAGTGGTGAGAGCGCGTGGCGAGGAGACAGATTCTCGCCACGCCACCTGGTAGGAGCGACCTGTCAGGTAGGACGCAATCAAGCGTGGGCCGCGCGGAGATGCCCAACTCGGAGAGGGTGGAGAGGAGGATCTGATGGTTCACAGTATCGAAGGCAGCCGATAGGTCTAGAAGGATGAGAGCAGAGGAGAGAGAGTTAGCTTTAGCAGTGCGGAGCGCCTCCGTGATGCAGAGAAGAGCAGTCTCAGTTGAATGACTAGTCTTGAAACCTGACTGATTTGGATCGAGAAGGTCATTCTGAGAGAGATAGAGGGAGAGCTGGCCAAGGACGGCACGTTCAAGAGTTTTGGAGAGAAAAGAAAGAAGGGATACTGGTCTGTAGTTGTTGACATCGGAGGGATCGAGTGTAGGTTTCTTCAGAAGGGGTGCAACTCTCGCTCTCTTGAAGACGGAAGGGACGTAGCCAGCGGTCAGGGATGAGTTGATGAGCGAGGTGAGGTAAGGGAGAAGGTCCCCGGAAATGGTCTGGAGGGAGAGAGGAGGGGATAGGGTCGAGCGGGCAGGTTGTTGGGCGGCCGGCCGTCACAAGAAGCGAGATTTCATCTGGAGAGAGAGGGGAGAAAGAGGTCAGAGCACAGGGTAGGGCAGTGTGAGCAGAACCAGCGGTGTCGTTTGACTTAGCAAACGAGGATCGGATGTCGTTGACCTTCTTTTCAAAATGGTTGACGAAGTCATCTGCAGAGAGGGAGGAGGGGGGGAGGGGGAGGAGGATTCAGGAGGGAGGAGAAGGTGGCAAAGAGCTTCCTAGGGTTAGAGGCAGATGCTTGGAATTTAGAGTGGTAGAAAGTGGCTTTAGCAGCAGAGACAGAGGAGGAAAATGTAGAGAGGAGGGAGTGAAAGGATGCCAGGTCCGCAGGGAGGCGAGTTTTCCTCCATTTCCGCTCGGCTGCCCGGAGCTCTGTTCTGTGAGCTCGCAATGAGTCATCGAGCCACGGAGCGGGAGGGGAGGACCGAGCCGGCCTGGAGGATAGGGGACATAGAGAGTCAAAGGATGCAGAAAGGGAAGAGAGGAGGGTTGAGGAGGCAGAGTCAGGAGAAAGGTTGGAGAAGGTATGAGCAGAGGGAAGAGATGAAAGGATGGAAGAGGAAAGAGTAGCGGGGAGAGAGAGCGAAGGTTGGGACGGCGCGATACCATCCGAGTAGGGGCAGTGTGGGAAGTGTTGGATGAGAGCGAGAGGGAAAAGGATACAAGGTAGTGGTCGGAGACTTGGAGGGGAGTTGCAGTGAGGTTAGTGGAAGAACAGCATCTAGTAAAGATGAGGTCGAGCGTATTGCCTGCCTTGTGAGTAGGGGGAAGGTGAGAGGGTGAGGTCAAAAGAGGAGAGGAGTGGAAGAAGGAGGCAGAGAGGAATGAGTCAAAGGTAGACGTGGGGAGGTTAAAGTCGCCCAGGACTGTGAGAGGTGAGCCGTCCTCAGGAAAGGAGCTTATCAAGGCATCAAGCTCATTGATGAACTCTCCGAGGAACCTGGAGGGCGATAAATGATAAGAATGTTAAGCTTGAAAGGGCTGGTAACTGTGACAGCATGGAATTCAAAGGAGGCGATAGATAGATGGGTAAGGGGGAGAGAGAGAATGACCACTTGGGAGAGATGAGGATCCCGGTGCCACCACCCCGCTGACCAGAAGCTCTCGGGGTGTGCGAGAACACGTGGGCGGACGAAGAGAGAGCAGTAGGAGTAGCAGTGTTATCTGTGGTGATCCATGTTTCCGTCAGTGCCAGGAAGTCGAGGGACTGGAGGGAGGCATAGGCTGAGATGAACTCTGCCTTGTTGGCCGCAGATCGGCAGTTCCAGAGGCTACCGGAGACCAGGAACTCCACGTGGGTCGTGCGCGCTGGGACCACCAGATTAGGGTGGCCGCGGCCACGCGGTGTGGAGCGTTTGTATGGTCTGTGCAGAGAGGAGAGAACAGGGATAGATAGACACATCATGAACCCGAAGGAACATCTCTGGAGAGACCTGAAAATAGCAACGGTCCCCAACCAACCTGATGGAGCTTGAGAGGATCTACAGAGAAGAATGGGAGAAACTCTCCAAATACAGGTGTGACAAGCTTGTAGCGGCATACCCAGGAAGACTCGAGGTTGTAATCGCTGCCAAAGGTGTTTCAACAAAGTACTGAATAAAGGGTCTGAATTCTTCTGTAAATGTAATATTTCATCTTTTTTATTTGTAATACATTGCAAATATTTTTTAAAACCTGTTTTTGCTTTGTCATTATGGGGTATTGTATGTAGATTTATGTGGGAAACAACTATTTAATCAATTGTAGAATAAGGCTGTAACGTAACAAAATGTGGAAAAAATCTAGGCGTCTGAGTACTTTCCGAATGCACTGTAACAATTCCTTGAAATGTATAATTTACTTATGAAGCTTGCACCTCGACTAACCTGTACCCCCGCACATTGACTTGGTACAGTACCCCCTGTGTATAGCCTCGTTATTGTTATTTTTTAAACTTTTTAATACATTTTGTACTTTAGTTTATTTAGTAAATATTGTCTTAACTCTATTTCTTGAACTGCATTGTTGGTTAAGGGCTTGAAAGTAAGCATTTTGTTGTATTTGGCGCATTTAATTTGCATTTGGAATCAAAGAACAGTAGCATGGATGAAGTAAATGTATTTTCTCCATCCACCATACAGGTCAGTTGACATGCACCAACCACTCCATCGATGTCTTCAGTTATATCCTCTGCCTTTATTTATTGCGCCACCCCAGAAATAACCTTCTTGATAGGCGCCCTGCTACGAAAGTCCATGCAGGAAGCGTTACACTCCGATATCTTTTTGAGTCTTAAAACACTCTTCTTCTGCTCCGCAGACACACAAAAAATCTAAATAAGATCACTTCTTGTGACTCTCTCCAACTTCACACTTTCCTCCAACACATTCCAGATTTTCCTTGAGACTTAATTAAATGGATTTTCCAAGTAGCATTGATCCAAAACCCTCACTCGAACTAAAAACGAGTCTAGTTTTTCCTGTTTTCCACCACAGCATTACTTCTCTTGTTTCTTATTCTTCACCACGGTAACCAACTCATTCTCGCTTTCTATACTATTAGCTTCACCCTTCACTCACTAGCAGTTTCAAACAAAACCGCAGTTTCCGCCATCTTTCTTGGCAGAAATGTTTGCTGTTGCTTTCATATGTTTAAATAGGCCATGCATGGTAAATCTATATTCCATCAAATACTACAATAATTGATAGCATTTCATCATTCCTTCCCGTACCATTTCGTGCAACACGTAGACATTTCTGTTTGATAGGCCTACGATAAACTTTTAATTTAGCCAACCATTGCTTACCCTGCTCTGAGCGGGCGCGATGTTAATAGTGCACATGAACAGTCGCAAGACTCGTGACGTAGAAGTTATGTTTATTTAATTCATTGTTTAGTTTCCTTTGTTTATATGTCCCGGGTTAGGTCGGAGTTCCGTGTGTCTGTGTCCTATGTCTCTGTCAACAAATGACTGTCCCATGTACAGTACGGTATGCATAGTGTTCAAAGATAATGAACAATCATTAAGTCTGATTAAGAAGAATGTACCAATGTAACAATCGATGTGGAAATGGCATTTTACATTGTAAAACCAGTTTTAGTTTGGTTGTAATTTCCAGTTGGGTAATTGTAAGTTTCTGGGGGCCAAATGCTTATATAATGTAAGTCTGCCTACCTGTTGGAGCTCCTGTTAGACAGATTCCATTTGTTTTCTCAAGGCGAGGCTGTACAGTCTTGCCCTCTACCTGTGTCCATTCAGATAGGACAGGTTAAGCCTGATACAGAGGCTATTTCTTTTGGGCTGTTGCCTGTGTATATTTGGTAAATGTACTTGTATATTTTGTATGATATGGCGCTTCCACCATTGGATCACCAAGACCTGTAAATAAGTCTACATTCTGAGCATATCAACCTGCCTTGCCTTCTGCTGATTTCATGCCCTTACAACTGCTACATGTTCCATATTTTACAATTACATAGGCTAATCAAAATGTGTTGTAGACAAAATAATGAAAAGGGCTGTCTGGTAGCCTCAGTAAATAGTCAAACATTTTTGGTTGAACAAGGTGTTGCATGTGTAGATTTTTTTTACTTGACTCGGACTTGACTCGTGTCTTGACCTGTTCTACTTGGGACTCGACTTGAAACTCAGACCTTGTGACTTGAGACTTGCTTGGGTCTCTAATAATAGTGACTTGGTCCCACCTCTCCCTCTCTCACCCCTCATTGCCTCTCTCACCCCTCAGATGGAGATTCCTTAACGGAGGCTGTGAAGCATATAAGGACTGTAAGGAAACATTTAGGAGAGAATGAAAAATGTTAATCTAGGGAAATGGCCATGTTCAACAAAGAACTCCTCTTGTGTGTGCTTAACCAGTCTTCACACAGGTAGAGTAGAACAAGTAGAGAATGCAATAACTGCCTTACTTTAGCTGGGCCCCATGAAGAGTACAAATACAAATTTATGATAAAATAGACTCTATATTTAGAGAGTTAGAACATTGAGGCTTCTGCATTATTATGCATTTACAGTGGCTTGCAATGTATTCATCCCCCTTGGCATTTTTCCTTTTTTTTGCATTTCCGTTTTTATTTTTTAGAATTTTTTGAAACAAGTTATTTTTTCATTTCACTTTACCAATTTGGACTATTTTGTGTATGTCCATTACATGAAATCCAAATAAAAATCTATTTAAATTACAGGTTGTAATGTAACAAAATATGAAAAACGCCAAGGGGGATTAATACTTTTGCAAGGCACTGTACATTACATAACACTAAAACATTCTATGGCAGCCATGTTAGCTCCCAATTAAGAATAAATAAAAATTTGACTGCGATATTTAAACAATTCTACTGTATGTAAATGAAATAGAAGTAGAACAATATAAAAAAATGCAAAAAGTTGTAAACAACATTCTAAACACAACATGCAACAATTTCAACGATTTTACAGATTTACAGTTCATAAAGGAAGTCAGTCAATTGAAACATATTCATTAGGTACTGATCTATGGATTTCGCATGACTGGGAATATTGATATGCATCTGTTGGTCACTGATACCTTAAAAAAAGGAAACCAGCTCAGACAACCAATCAGTGTCTGGTGTGACCACCATTTGCCTCATGCTCATCTCCTTCACATTAAGTTGCTGTTGATTGTGGCCTGTTGAATGTTGTCCCACACCTTCAATGGCTGTGCAAAGTTGCTGGATATTGTCATGAACTGGAACATGCTGTCGAACACGTTGATCCAGAGCATCCCAAACATGCGCAATGGGTGACGTGTGTTGAATATGCAGGCCATGAAAGAACTGGAACATGTTCAGCTTCCAGGAATTTTGTACAGATCCTTGAAACATGGGACCATGTATTATCATGCTGAAGCATGAGGTGATGGCAGCGGATGAAAGGCACGACAATGGCCTCAGAATCTCGTAACGGTTTCTCTGTGCATTCAAATTGCCATCGATAAAATACAATTGTGTTCATTGTCCGTACTTTATGCCTGCCCATACCCTAACCCCACCGCCACCATGTGGCATTCTGTTCACATTGTTGACATCAACAAACTACTCCCCCACACAACGCCATACATATGGTCTGCGGTTGTGAAGCCTGTTGGGTGTACTGCCTAATTCTCTAAAGTTACACCGGAGGTGGCTTATGGTAGAGAAATAAACATTAAATTCTCTGGCAACAGCTCTGGTGGATATTTCTGCAGTCAGCATGCCAATTGCACGCTCCCTAAAAACTTGAGAAATCTGTGGCATTATGTTCTGTGACAAAACTGCACATTTTAGAGTGGCCCTTTATTGTCCCAGAACAAGGTGCACTGGTGTAATGATCATGCGATTTAATCAGCTTCTTGATATGCCACACCGGTCAGGAGGATATATTGTCTTGGCAAATGAGAAGTGCTCACTAACAGTGATATAAACAAATTTGTGCACAGCATTTTAGAGAAATAAGCTTTTTGTGTGTATGGAGCATTTCTGGGAAAAAAAAACATTTCAGCTCAGGAAACATGGGACCAATGCTTTACATGTTGCGTTTATATTTTTGTTCACTGTATATGGCTCTGACCTGAACTGTGTTGAACATGACAACCCTGTTATAATGTCAGCTGTCTGACGCTCTGTTGAGAGACGCTATCAACACTGTCATTCCTTTTGGTACAGATGAAGGGTCTTATTTTAACCCTGCTTCCCACAGCAGGAAACTAATCCTGCAGAAACAGGAAATGTGAATGATTGTGTGGATTATAACGAATGGTCATTTTTGTAGGGAAAATGAAGTCTGACAATTAAAAGTGGAAATGATCAACTTTAGACGCCTTTTTATACCTTGAATACACTACAAATTAGCATTACCTGCTATGCCTGGAATGTCCTGCAACAAAAGGGCGATCAAATTAAGATCCTACATCTGTACAGTACATACACATGTAAAACATGCCCTCTAATTCTCTACACTGACAACATCTTGTGGTGGTGAGCCATTCCAAAAGGTGAATAGGTTATAAGAGGTGTTATTAAGACGGTGATATCACTGTTCTACATTTCTGCCATCACCCCCTTGGTAAAGAAACCATTCATTGACCAAGACCTCTCAAAGTACAGGCCTACATCCAACCTCCCATTTCTACCTAAAGTTTTGGAGAAGATAGTGGTAACTCAGTTTCACTCACACCTCAATGCCCTTGCGCAGTACTGAGACAGCCCTGGTGAAGGTTGTAAATGACCTGCTCATGGCTGCAGATACAGGATCCCCCACCATCTTGATTCTTCTTGACCTCAGTGTTGCTTTTGATACAGTAGATCACACCATTCTATTGCAGCGCTTCAAAGAGCACATTGCCATCTGTGGGACTGCACTAAACTGGTTTAACTCCTACCTCTCTAACTACAAGCAGTACATCACCCTCGGTGATGCAAGATCAGAGGAGTCCATAATAGCCTTCAGTATCCCATAAGCAGGACCGGACTAACGCATTTGGGGCCCTGGGGCACTTACATTCAGCACCCCGAAAATAATTATAAGACATTTTTTAGGAAAACATTTTGTTGGGGGTGTAAACAGCTAACATCCCGCATTTCAATGCATTTTGACATAGGACAGAGAGAAAATGTTGAAGTCAATTTACACATTCTGTCATTTATTATGACATGTTAATTTGCTATCTGCAGGGCTCTGGGAACATGCCCTGCATGCCCATTTGGTAATCTGGCCCTGCCCAAAAGAGTCAGTGTTAGAACCTATCCTCTTCCTGCTCTACATGCTCCCACTTGGCCAGATCTTCAGACAGTACATTGTCCAATTCCACTGCCCAGCACACGACACACAGGTGTACATTAAAACAAAGCCTGATACAACATCTGATGTCAACATTGTCCAACTGTCTGGAAGAGGTCAAATCTTAAAAGAAGAACAACTTCCTCCAACTCCAATATTGATTATGGGAACGCAGTACTTGAGGGCCTGCCTGCCTGCCATTTAAATTTCTAAATTACAGCTCATTCAAAACAGTGGCGCATCGATTCTGACAGAAACAAAGAAGTCTGCTTACATCACCACCATCCTTGCTGATCTCCATTGGCTACCTGTACCTCAAAGACTTGACTTTAATATTCTCCTCCTCTTCTGAAAAACTCTAAATGGCATCTGACCCACCTACCTGTCAGACCAATTCTCCCCCAGGAACCTCCAAGCCCCCTACGTTCAAGCCACGTTAAACTCCTCCATGCCGTCAGGACCAGGCTCCGCACAATGGGGGACCGTGCCGTTTCCTCCCAAACACCACACCTATGGAACTCCCTCCCTGATAATGGCAGGGCTGTTCAGACTGTTGGGGCTTTTAAAGCAGGCCTTAATGTTCTTTTCTATCATCTGTCCTACCCTTCCTCCTACACTTTGATTGATGCTTTTATGATATGGTTAGACACACAGTAAATATTTGTTTTTGAACTACTTTTCAATTTTTTATTACATTTTATGCACATTGAGATTATTCTTGTATAATGGAAAGTGCTTTACAAATAAATAATAATTATTATTATTATTAACTAAGGGATTATTACTAACTAAGGTATCCATTTATTAAACAATGACAGACAGACAGACAGATCACATTCTGATGCTGATTAATTTAAACTTTCAAAGTGACATGGTAGTTTCCAGAAGAACTGTAAATGTGAAGTTATAAAACGTGATGACCCACCTGTGTCGTGAATTTACTTGGCCTGGTTGAATGAATAAATACAAGTGTCTGCATCATGTCCTCTTCACACAAGGCCAATACTTTAACCCCATTGTCATAACTAGAATGTTCAGGCTGGCATGTCTGGGGATATTTTGGAGTGAATATAGCGGGCCTACAGTATAGTTCTCTTGGCCCATAGTTCAATAGTTCCACCCTATCTAGAGTTGTGTAGGGCCTATACCTTAGGATGATCCAAGGAAAGGGTAGATGGGTTTTGAATAATTTAAGAAAGAGATAATAATTTCTTGGGGTCAATTTCCAATTATTATTAGTCAATTCTATAGTTTGGCAAACACAAGTGATTTAAGTTAGAAGGTAATGTCATCTAAAACAATAACATGTTTCCATTAAGTGGAACCATGTCCAAAATTGAAGTAGATCCAAGTAAATGTTTTTAGTACCAGCAGCAACTTTTTGAAGGACCTAGCAGATTTGTTAACCAACAGGTTTCATATATTGACTAGCTGATGTTACAGGGACAGTCAGTACAGAACAAATGTCCACTGGATGTCAGAAGGTGAATTCACCAATTTGTAAGTCGCTCTGGATAAGAGCATCTGCTAAATGACTTAAATGTAAATGTAAATGTCATTGCAATAGGTCAAAATGATAAGATTCCAAGAAAGGGGCTGTAAGGGTTTTCCTCTGGTGAAGGAGAAGTGAACCAAAATGCAGCGTGGTGGTTATTCATGTTCTTTAATAAAGGAACTAGACATGAAATAACTAACAAAACAATAAATGTGCGAAAACCTAAACAGTCCTATCTGGTGCAAACACAGAGACATGAACAATCACCCACAAACACACAGTGAAACCCCCCCCCCCCCGAACCTGAACCTATCGGGGAGGGTCTGGGTGGGCATCTGTCCGCGGTGGCGGCTCTGGTGCTGGATGTGGCCCCCACTTCACCGTAGTCTTAGTCCCCCACCTTGTCCGCTTCCCTGGCCTCCTGGCCACGGCGACCCTACTTAATGACACTGGACTGAGGGGCAGCTCGGGACAGAGGGGCAGCTCGGGACAGAGGGGCAGCTCGGGACAGAGGGGCAGCTCGGGACAGGCGGGAGACTCCGGCAGCAGCGCCGGACAGGCGGGAGACTCCGGCAGCAACGGAGAGGAGGAAGGCTCTGGCAGATCCTGGCAGATCCTGGCTGGCTGGCAGTTCTGGCAGATCCTGGCTGACTGGCGGATCTGGAAGAGTCTGGCTGACTGGCGGTTCTGGCTGACTAGCGGATCTGGAAGAGTCTGGCTGACTGGCAGATCCTGGCTGACTGGCGGGTCTGGAAGATCCTGGCTGACTGGCGGATCTGGAAGAGTCTGGCGGATCTGGAAGAGTCTGGCAGACTGGCGGATCTGGAAGAGTCTGGCAGACTGGCGGATCTGGAAGAGTCTGGCAGACTGGCGGATCCTGGCAGACTGGCGGCTCTGGCTGCTCCATGCTGACTGGCGGCTCTGGCTGCTCCATGCTGACTGGCGGCTCTGGCTGCTCCATGCTGACTGGCGGCTTTTTGCAGACTGGCAGCTCGGGACAGAGGGGCAGCTTGGGACAGAGGGGCTCTTCAGACTCCGGCAGCAGCGCCGGACAGGCGGGAGACTCCGGCAGGAACGCCGGACAGGAGGGAGACTCCGGCAGCAGCGCCGGACAGGAGGGAGACTCCGGCAGCAGCGCCGGACAGGAGGGAGACTCCGGCAGCAGCGCCGGACAGGAGGGAGACTCCGGCAGCAGCGCCGGACAGGAGGGAGACTCCGGCAGCAGCGCCGGACAGGAGGGAGACTCCGGCAGCAGCGCCGGACAGGAGGGAGACTCCGGCAGCAGCGCCGGACAGGAGGGAGACTCCGGCAGCAGCGCCGGACAGGAGGGAGACTCCGGCAGCAGCACCTGACAGGCAGGAGACTCTGGCTGCACAGGAGAGGAGGAAGGCTCTGGCAGATCCTGGCTGGCTGGCGGTTCTGGCAGATCCTGGCTGACTGGCGGATCTGGAAGAGTCTGGCTGACTGGCGGTTCTGGCAGATCCTGGCTGACTAGTGGATCTGGAAGAGTCTGGCTGACTGGCGGATCCTGGCTGACTGGCGGATCTGGAAGAGTCTGGCTGACTGGCGGTTCTGGCAGATCCTGGCTGACTGGCGGATCTGGAAGAGTCTGGCTGACTGGCGGATCCAAGCTGACTGGCGGATCTGGAAGAGTCTGGCAGACTGGCGGATCTGGAAGAGTCTGGCTGACTGGCGGATCCTGGCTGACTGGCGGATCCTGGCAGACTGACGGCTCTGGCTGCTCCATGCTGACTGGCGGCTCCATGCTGACTGGCGGCTCTGGCTGCTCCATGCTGACTGGCGGCTCTGGCTGCTCCATGCTGACTGGCGGCTCTGGCGGCTTCTTGCAGACTGGCTGCTCTGGCGGATTCTTGCAGACTGGCAGCTCTGGCGGATTCTTGCAGACTGGCAGCTCTGGCGGATTCTTGCAGACTGGCAGCTCTGGCGGATTCTTGCAGACTGGCAGCTCTGGCGGATTCTTGCAGACTGGCAGCTCTGGCGGCTTCTTGCAGACTGGCAGCTCTGGCGGCTTCTTGCAGACTGGCAGCTCTGGCAGCTCCATGCAGACTGGCAGCTCTGGCGGATTCTTGCAGACTGGCAGCTCTGGCGGCTTCTTGCAGACTGGCAGCTCTGGCGGCTTCTTGCAGACTGGAAGCTCTGGCAGCTCCATGCAGACTGGCAGCTCTGGCAGACTGGCAGCTCCTTGCAGACTGGCAGCTCTGGCAGACTGGCAGCTCCTTGCAGACTGGCAGCTCTGGCTGCTCTGGCAGCTCCTTGCAGACTGGCATCTCTGGCTGCTCCATGCAGACTGGCAGCTCTGGCTGCTCCATGCAGACTGGCAGCTCTGGCTGCGCTGAACAGGCAGGATACTCCAGCAGCGCTGTAGAGGAGGAAGGACTCTGGCAGCGCTAAACAGGCGGGAGACTCCGGCAGCGCAGGAGAGGAGGAAGGCTCTGGCAGCGCTGGAGAGGCGAGGCGCACTGTAGGCCTGATGTGTGGTGCTGGCACTGGTGGTACTGGGCCGAGGACACACACAGGAAGCCTGGTGCGGGGAGCTGCCACCGGAGGGCTGGTGCGTGGAGGTGGTACTGGGTTGACCGGACCGTGCAGGCGCACTGGAGCTCTTGAGCACCGAGCCTGCCCAACCTTACCTGGTTGAATACTCCTGGTCGCTCTACCAGTGCGGCAAGCTGGAATAGCCCGCACTGGTCTATGCAGGCGAACCGGGGACACCGTGCGCAAGACTGGTGCTATGTAAGCCGGCCCAAGGAGACGCACTGGGGTCCAGATGCGTAGAGCAGTCTTCATGGCATTTGGCTCGACGCTCAATCTAGCCCGGCCGATACACGGAGCTGGAATATACCGCACCGGGCTATGCACCCGCACTGGGGACACCGTGCGCACCATAGCATAACACGGTGCCTGCCCGGTCTCTCTAGCCCCCCCGGTAACCACAGGAAGTTGGCGTAGGTCTCCTACCTAGCGTCGCCATACTCCCTGTGAGCCACCCCCCAAGAAATTTTTGGGGCTGACTCCCGGGCTTCCTTGCCAACCGTGTTCTCTCATAACGCCAGCTCCTCTCTCCGGCTGCCTCTGCTCTCCTAAGTGCCTCCACCTGTTCCCATGGGAGGCGATCTCTTCCAGACAGTATTTCCTCCCATGTGTAGCAACCCTTGCCATCCAAAACATCCTCCCATGTCCATTCCTCATTGCGCCGCTGTTGCTGTTGCCTGTTGTCACGCCGTTTGGTCCTGTTGTGGTGGGTGATTCTGTAAGGGTTTTCCTCTGGTGAAGGAGAAGCGGACCAAAACGCAGAGTGGTGGTTAATCATGTTCTTTAATAAAGGAACTAAACTTGAAATAACTAACAAAACAATAAATGTGCGAAAACCTAAACAGTCCTATCTGGTGCAAACACAGAGACAGGAACAATCACCCACAAACACACAGTGAAACCCAGGCTACCTAAATATGGTTCCCAATCAGAGACAATGACTAACACCTGCCTCTGATTGAGAACCATATCAGGCCAGACATAGAAATAGACAAACAAGACATCCAACATAGAATGCCCACTCAGATCACACCCTGACCAACCAAAACATAGAAACATGCAAAGCAAACTATGGTCAGGGTGTGACAGGGGCTCTGGGATTGTTTACTTTAGAAGCTGCCTATTCTGCTTAACAGGACACTGTATCATCTGATGTGTCTGAAGTAAGATGTTTTAAGACTGACTAAGTTTACCAATGATTCTGTATCTCTCCCTCTGAAAGGCTTCCTGAGGCAGGTGCCTTAATAATAACCAGGTTTAGCATAGGTGGAGTTGCGGTATAAGTTAATAGACCAGTTCCAAACCTCTCTGCTAATAACAGCTAGTTTCAGGTTAGACTACGTTTCCCTCCCATTAGGCTCTTATTCTCTGATGACTTGATCCACACTGTGGTTAATGCACCACTTTGTTGCCCTTCTCGTCCCCACTCAAGCCACACCCAGACAGTCCATTAACATTTTGCCATGAGAAATAGTTTTTTGCTAAAAAACAACTATTTTTGTTTCTTTTTGACCCCTTTAACAGAAAAGTATTACAGTAAGGTACCAGTTGTTAACTAGAAATAAATTAATATTGAGATAAAAACAGAATAAATCAAATAAGAACAGCTGCATTGGGCCTTCAACATGCAGGAAATTCGTTTTAAATGCAATAGAAAATCTGTGGGGAAACCTGGGCTTGGTTTGCACTCTGTTCACCCTGACCAAAAGTTACACTTCCAGTGTAGCAAGTAAGACAATTGACTGCTTTTGCGAGTCCCCAGTATAGCTCCTAGTCCTAAACTAATCTACTGGAATTATTTGCTGTTTGGTTATTGTTTAAAAAAATCACCTGCTTAATGCGGCAACCCTGGAGCAGAGCAGGCTCAACTTGCCCGGCTGCCAGAAATGCCAGACATTGTCCATCACTTAAACAATGCGGATTAACCAGAAAACTCAGTTTGAGGTTTACTGAAATTCTTAACAGTTTTGTTGTTTTCAACAAATAACTTTAGAGCAAGCTCAACTTCCCAAATGACCAGTTTACTTACCCCAGGCAATTGGACAACTCTTAAGGTCCCTGCTTCAACTAGATTCAGTAGTTTTACCAAGTTACCATCAGGGACCTGTGGTGCCACCTCTGCTCATATCTTTCATTAAGCCATTTTCAGAAAGAACCAAATAAAATAATAAGCCAATTAATGAATCGCCACATTCATTAATCTATAATAAATATAATATCGTCGCTGTCTGATGAAAACCTCTTATTTCCAAACAGACTTTACAGGAAATATTTTTTTTAAATTACCATATTTTTTTCATTAACCAACATACAATTTTGGAACTTCAAGAAGCTATTTCGATAAACGTTATTGGTACTAGAGTCATGAAATGTTCAGAGTGCATTGAGGGGAGTTACGTCTTTAAATAAATGTACATAAAATATAAATGGGCAAAAATGGAGTTCATCAGACAGTGACGATATAAACCTTCATAAAAATATGTTTGATCATAATATTTTACATGAGACATACTAGGATAATCCAAATAAAAGGAAAAATAACAACTCCTTTCTTTTTGTATAGAATATGCTTTGATTGTTGATCAATATACTATTATGAAGTCGTCAATAGTCAGTTTTCCATGCCAAGTATTGATTTTACGATACATTTCTCAAAGCTCATACACTCATGCAATACAGGCCTACCTCTTTAGACGGTTTTAGGCTATATAAAAAGTGTTGTAACTAGACATGATCAGTCAGAAAGCAGACTTTTCACATAGATCTTCCGCCGGAGACCCCAAGGATGCCCACGAAGTTGTAGCCTGATGTTGAATAAGCCGAAATGTCAAAGCTAGTCACGTCCTTCTTCTCTATGTGTAAATGCTGAAAATCTGAAATGGACACCTTTTTTGTTATTATCTTTTAAAGGGGCAATCTGCGATTGCTACGTACATTTTTTTGAGAGAGACAAATAATCATGTTTTTCTGCAAAATGCTATATTTCCACCTCACTCTCAGAAAAATAGGTAGTACTGCTAGGTTTTACACTCTCAAATGTAACAAATAACTACATTTAAAAAATAAAAATAAAAAATATTTTAAAATGTTTAAAATAATAATAATATTATATTTGACATTTTAGTCATTGAGCAGATGCTCTTATCCAGAGCGACTTACAGTAAGTGCATTCATCTCAAGATTGCTAGGTGCGAAAAAGCACATATCACAGGACATGAACAACAATGGATATATAGCGTTTTGCAAAAAATAAAAAATAAATGTCATACACATCTAAAAATCTATGTGATGGCAAATGTGAAAACGGTAATATTTTAGACACACATGAAGGTACCCATAAGCAATCATTTCTGACAAGAAAAACACAAATGTGAAAAGTTGGTGAATATAGTTTTTGGAAATAAACTCTTCAATTGCAAACAAACACTGTAGGCTATAGCCTCAAAACATGGTCAAAACTATACGTTTTACATAATGGATGATCAGTCCTTGCATCAATAGTACTGTCTATAAATTTGAGGATGGTTACATTTATTTCAGCCCCATCCCGCAGCTGTTTACCAAAACCAAGGCAGGGTGAACACTTTGTTATTGTTTTAACTAGAGATTGTCCATTTGAACAGAGAGATGAAACTCATAATGCACCTTGTCTTGGTCATTTATGTATCACAGTTCCACTTCATGGTCATGGAAAGGTAGTCTAACGTGAGACAGATGCACCACATAACATATCATAGGTTGCACAGAAGGAAGCCTGGCATTGACTCTGTGTGGTTGATGTTGTTACAATTTGAAATTCACCTGTGAGAAACACACACACACACACACACAAATAGTTTGATAATAAGGCCTGAAAAGCACTGGCCTGTCGTGCAAGTCAGCAGTATTTGTTGGTTGTCACAATATTAGGGTCACTTGCGCCAAAATGTGAAACTAGTTGTTTGAACGCAAAAATGGCATCTGTCTTTAATCAAACAACAGCAAGGAAACAGAAACAATCTAATTTAATGGCCTGCTACATTGTATGCATAACATTTGCAGAGAGAGACATGCACCTGTGTAATGATCATGCAGTTTAATCAACTTCTTGATATGCCACAGCTGTCAGGTGGATGGATTATCTTGGTAAAGGATGAATGCTCACTAACAGGGATGTAAACACATCTATGCACACAATTTGAGAGAAATAAGCTTTTTGTTGCATATGGAATATTTCTGGGATATTTTATTTCAGCTCATGAAAAAAGGGACCAACACTTTACATATTAACGTTTGTATTTTTGTTCAGTGTACATTGTCTTCATCAATATTGACACACTGACACACTGACATCCAGTGTCTGATTCTAAGAGAAAAAGAGCAAACAGAGAGGGCAGTAGGCAAGTAAATTTCCCCTTTCCCCTCCCAGCATCACTCAATGCTGCCTTCAAGAGCTCACTGGTCTCCCGTCCCCGCCTCCATGGGAGGGGCCACAGAAGGAGGATATTAACACAGTAGCGTTCGAAGTGAATAGGAAGACCTACTATTGTAACAAGGTGAGAATAACGTTGTCTATCAATACTGCATTTATGTAGCCTAAGTAAACAGTTTAGCATTAATGTTGTATTTGGAGTTTAATGTAACACAATAGTTGTGGATATGTGATGACTGGTTCACATCGAACAGCCGATACTGTTTTAGGCAGTTTTAAGACTCATCTCTGCTGTTTGAGGTAACGTTAGTAAAATTCCACATGTTAATTAGCTAAAAACTTGCGACGAGACGGATAGGCTACGTTTTACCACATTAACAGTGCGCTTTCTGTGTTCCAGGTTAAAAAAAATTGCTGCAGTTTTTTTACATAAAAAAACGTTTGTATGTAACCTTTTTAATTTATCTTGGCAAGTCAGTTAAGAACATTCTTATCTTGGCTAGCAGTTGGGCTAGCTTGCTGCTATGTGGTCTGTTTCCGGTGCATGTATTTCATGATTCTCGTTTGCTACGACACCTGGCTACAACAGTGGCATCTTTGTTTGTTTTCGTAACGTTTAACGGCAGAAGGCGATATTGAGTCGTGTAATTTTTACCATCCAAACGCATTGTAGGGAGCCGTCAATACATTAGTATCCCTTGTGGACCGGCTCGTACCGAAAGCCTTCGATTTTCTCATTAACTTTATTTAATGCAGAGGGGGTGGGTATGCCTACTTTCCTTATGAAATACTATTTTTCCACCACTATGCTAATCCCAGATGGTGCGTTCAGCCACTCGGGTTTAAACTCAGACCAGAGCTGAATACCCATCCTAACATACTGTATACTACATACTTAATGAGTGTATACTCTTAGTTCATTTTAGGATACTGTAAACGAACAGTATCCTTTCAGTTGAGTTTACAAAATTGGCTCTTTGCCAGTCTACCTGTGTTTGTAAATTCAGAGCGTTTAGCTCTGGTGGCGCACACTGGACGCTCCGGCCGAGGAGTATGGTTGATTTGAGTGTTGTATATGCCCTAGCAGAGCTGTTTAGGCAGTTCTCATGTTGTCCGTTGGTGACTGCAACTGCTGCTGGCAACAATTTAATTACGTTTTTTTTTTTGCTGACGCTTACAGACACCGCCCATATTCAACTGGTGTTGAGCGCTCGTAAATGTAATTATTCTGCGTTTATAGGAGTGTGCTCTGAAATCTGAGTGACATTAGATAGCCAGAGAGAATTTACGAAAGCCCCTGGAAACTAAGAATGAGTCAATAGACGATGGGTAGTTAGTTAGCCTATAGTTAATATACTGGCACGTATGATATATAAGTAGCCAACTAACGTTAGGTGGCTAGCTAACAACAAAGTTACCGGTACTATTGTAAAGCTATGCTATGTGGTTAGTAATTTGTTAGCTATGCTGTCCTTATCAGCCAACACCGTGTAGGGTAATTTCATTTGAAAAGTCCTTACTTTATTACATTGCTCAACATTTTCATAAATGTGTCATTCGTTAAAGCACTAAATTTTGTATTCGCTCTCTTTATACGTCCGCTGCATATTTTCTTCAAATCTGAAAACTACGTGAAGCCACGTCCATTTACTTATTAAGAATTGCATTACGGGCCCTAAAGTACCGAAATAGTGTCCTCTGCATGTATACTTAATATTTTGGCAAATTTAGTACGACATCCGGGAACTTTTGGCATACTAACTATATCCATACTATGACCAATAAGCGTACTATATACTCGAGTCATATCGGAAAATTTTAGCTAGTCCTTCACTTATGTAGCAGGTTAGGAGAATTAGGTTATCTTAACCTGTTGTAGGCCTATCTGAACCGTGCTTTAGAATGATCAGTGACCCGATGCTTATCACATCATCTCTGGAGATTCTGTACTTTTCCACCCTCCCTCCACACCTGGCTCTCTACCTGTACCAGGTGTTGTTGACTAGAGGCATTGGTGTGTTGCCTGGACACAGTCCTTTAGAGACTGATGTGGTGATACTCAGGAGGCCAGTGTTTCTCATTTGGCACTCACTATAGGTTAAAGCATTCTGCCCACATCCCTACAGAAATGGGATAATGCCATTGCGCTTTATTTTAGAAATGATCATGGCCCTGTTCCAACATCTCCATCATACAGCATTATTAGTGTGTTTTTGCTACCATAGGGTGACTGGAGAGAATTTAAGGCGGGTTGTAGCCTTGCAGTATGGAGGTGTGTATCGCGTACGACAGTTTGCTAAATCCCAATTTGTTGCGCATGCAAATCCTAGAATCTCCACGTATGCCAGAATTTAGAAAGCAATTTACTCTGTTGATAAATGAGGCCTCAGGCCTTTAAATGTTAGATTCTGCTGCTGGGAAGTCATTCTCACGTCATGCTCACCGATCTTCATTGTCCCAAATTGCACCCGATTTCCTATGTAGTGCACTACCATTAAACCAGGGCTCTGGTCAAAAGCAGTGCACTATATTGGGAGTAGGGTGCCATTTGGGGACACTGTGTACCTTACCTGACGCACTACCCGACATGCCATGTGATGTGTATTGATGAGAAAACGATAGGTGTTTTGTGTCAGATTAAACTGAATTCTAGATTGTACCCAACTGCTTGTTGTGCATCACTGTCTCCATACTGTAATTCTTGTCTGTCTTTTGCAGGAGTCATGGTAAAGTCCATAGCCATAGTTCTGTCAGGGTGTGGGGTCTACGATGGGACAGAGATCCACGAGGCGTCTGCTGTGCTGGTCCACCTCAGCAGGGCTGGAGCTAAGGTAAGGACTCTTTAACGTTTCTATGGGTAGTTCAAACTCAAGCTTCTCATGCTAACCTTCTGACTGTAGAAGCCCATTAATCTATAGTTAGATTCCTGTGACAACTTCAGACATCCTCTAGTCAAGAAAGTGGTGCAGAGTTGGCATTGACGTGCATGTTGTCAATCAATATGCCTCTAACTGCTCCTTTTACTGCTGTACTTCTAATCGTAGTCTCCCCCTGAGTGCTTGTCGTTGGGAATGCAGGTTCCAATCTCATTAGCATGGATACTACTATGACACTCCTTCTGGCCTGTACTGTAGATGTACAGTATTGAGTCTAAACCCTCATCACCTCAGGTCCAGATGTTTGCCCCTGACGTGGATCAGATGCATGTGGTGAACCACTGCGAGGGGAAACCCACGGCGGAGAAACGCAACGTCCTGCAGGAGAGCGCTCGTATCGCCCGCGGTGATGTGTCAGACCTTACCAAACTGGACATTACCGCTTTTGACGCCCTCGTCATCCCAGGTAAGCATTACTCCTTAATATATACCTTCATCATTATGTACCTCAATCACTATCACTCCATTATATACCTCCGGCACTATCATTCTTCCATTATCATCAGCATACAACCCTTACTCACCCTTTACCTTTCCAGGACCTAGGCTGGTTTCCACTGCTCTCTACTGTGCTCAACCCAACTATTGTGTCCTGTAGGTGGTTTTGGTGTGGCCAAGAACCTGTCTGACTGGGCTGTGAAGGGGAAGGAGTACACAGTTCAGCCCCAGGTAGAGAAGCTGATTAAGGGGTTCCACGGAGTAGGCAAGCCCCTGGCTATGTGCTGCATCTCCCCTGTCCTAGCTGCTAGGGCCCTGCCGGGATGTGAGATCACTGTGGGACAGGACAGCGAGTGTGAGAGGTGGGTGACTGTCTGTACAGTATGTCTCTGTTTGAATGTAAGAGGTATGTGTTTTTAGCCCCTGCTGCTCTTCTCCCTCCCACCACTAGATGGCCCTATGCCCAGACGGCAACTACCATGACTGAGCTGGGCTGTAAACACGTGAATAAGAATGTGGGGGAGGTGCACGTCGACGTCAAGAACAAGCTGGTCACCACCTCTGCCTTCATGTGTAATGCTCCAATACACGAGGTGTTTGATGGGGTGGGTGTCATGGTTACAGAGCTGCTCAAACTGGCCTAGAAAGTCTGGGAATCAGAATGCTGATTTTGTCTTTGTCCCAAATGGCACCCTATTCCCTTGTTGTGCTTATGGGCCCTGATCAAAAGAAGTGTACTGTATAGGATGTCATTTAGGACTCTTAGAATCAAGTTTGTTTTCCAGGAGACCATCCTGATCTGATTTTACTACAGTGTCACTTACGGGATTGTTTAAAAAGCTGAAACAGACATCAGAAGCTACATGTTTCTGTTGCACCATATGTACTGTGATCAAAATTGTAATAAAAGTGATGTAAAGTCATTTATTCCAGAATTGATTATTTATCAGGGGTTCAAGCAGCGACGCTGGGTGAAATCCAATTTGTATTGGTTGGTGTTTTATTATTAGGGGTTCAGCAGCGACGCGTGTGCATCCTTATTTCGATGCCAAACTTCCACTGGTGTGTGTGTGGCCAAAGCTCTATTTTCATGTCATCCAACTCATTTAAACTGCCGTTTTGATAAATGCCACTTAGATTGAAACCCACGCTATGGTCAAATTATATGCACATCAGTGGTGGGTTTGGCGTTGAAATAAGGATGCATGAGCAGAAAAGAACCCCATACCTACCGTAAAATATGGTGGTGGATCTTTGGTGTGATGGATATTTTTGCGTCCACTGAAATCGGCTATTTCAAGACACATTTCAACCCAACTTTGTAGGTGTGCTATTTTGTTTTGCATTGTTTAACTTATTTTGTAGTTGTTACTAACGTCTCTTTATGACCAAAAATGGCTTCTGGTTATCAGAACAGCGACTTCACCTCGAACTAGACAGATGTTTTTCTTTGAATCCAATGCAAAGGATATACTGCATCTCAGACCAGGCCCAAATCCTTGTCAATCGCATGAAGAAAGGATGGAACTATAGCGGTCGGCGATCAGAATACCTTGAGAATTTGTCGGCAAGTGTGTAACCCGCCTCTACCGTCTATATTGGCCAGCGTGCAATCACTAGAAAATAAACTGGATGATCTCCATTTGATACTATCCTACAAACGGAACATTAATTAAAAACAATCTTATGTTTCACCGAGTCGTGACTGCACGACGACACTAATATATAGTTGGCTGGGTTTTCCGTGCATCGGGAGGACAGAACATCCACATCTGGTAAGATGAGGGGTGGTGGAGTGTCTTTTGTCAACCTCTGGTGCGCGATGTCTAATTATGGAAATCTCGCGGTATTTCTCACCCGAGGTAGAGTACCTCATGATAAGCTGTAGACCACACGATCTACCAAGAGTTCTCATCTATATTTTTGCCAGCATCGCTTTGTGGTTGTAAATAGACTAAGTCCACACTCAACGAGCTGTATAAGGCCATAAGCAAACAAGAAAATCCTCATTGAGAGTAGGCACTCCTAGTGTCCAGGGACTTTAATGCAGGCAAACTTAAATATGTTTGACCTAATTTCTACCAGCATCTCACATGTGCAACCAGAGGAGAAAAAAAACTCGACCACCTTTACTCCACACACAGATGCTTACAAAGCTTTCCCTGGCCCTACATTTGGCAAATCTGAGCCTAATTATATCCTCCTGATTACAAACTAAAGCAGCAATTACCAGTGACTTGCTCAATACGGAAGTGGTCAGATGATGCGGATGCCACGCTACAGGACTGGAATATGTTCTGGGATTCATCCAATGGCAATGAGTATACAACCTGAATCCTACTACACTGGCTCTGACACTCGTCGGATGTGACGGGGCTTGCAAACTATTGCAGACTACAAAGGGAAACCCAGCCGTTAATAACGTTCCACTCATGAGGCCACTAGGACATTTGACTGCAGGAAAAGGCAAGAAATCTTAAAGCACTTGCGTTGCTGCATCTGAACATTAGTAGCGTATTTCCTAAATTGAATTACATAAAGATCTGGGCTATACAAATAAATAAGTACATTCTGGTATTGACTGAAATTTGGATCTCTAGTGACGTTTTGGACAATTAATATTGAAGGGTAGGTGTTCAGAGCTGACAGGGTAGAGGTGGTGGAGTGGCCATTTTTATTTAAAAAAATATTTATCTGTCTGTACTAAAATCCATTTCCCTTGTCAAAAAAATGTGAGCTATCTTTAAGCCTTTTTGTGGAAAATGTATCCATAACATTTGGCTAATCTTTGTGCATTTGAGGAGTTAACTAGTTGTCTTCTCTTACTAAATCAGAAGTTATTATCCTGGGTGACCTAAATTATGATTGGGAAATGTAGGCTTCAGACAATCTAAAAGACGTGTGAAGATCCTTCAAAGTTGACTCATTGATCTTATTCTAGTGAATACACCAGAGAAATATGTTTCTATTGTTGTCTCCACCCAATATGTTCGTGACCATTGCCCCGTTTGTGTTACAGATGTGAGAATACAAAAATGTAAGCCTGTGTCAACACTGAAATAAACTTTAAAAACGTCAGCGAACAGGCTTTTTTACATGATCTTTATTTTAGTGACCTTGATTGTTTTTAAACTCTCCCTAAACCTGATTTAGCATTGAGCCTTTTTTCAGATGTCTTCAATACTATTGTGGATAATAAATATGGGTTAAGGTTAGATCGTATGCCTGGAATTATCAGAAGTCATTCATAAAATATATGATCCTTGGGTCAAGGCCAGGAACACAGGCTTAGGCCCGGACAGGCAAGCTTTTAAGCAACTGAGGAATCATTGTGTAAGAAATCAGAAGATTGTATGTAACTGCTATTTTGGATTGTAATGGGAACCCCGCTAAATTCTGGAAAACTTGTCAAATCCCTTAAGGGTTCTACTTCCTCCTCCCTGCTGCAATAAATTCATTCAGACACTGGCCTCATTACAGAAAAAAATGTAATCATTGATGCATTTAATCACCATTTTATTTCAACTGTCTTTCTCTTTGAAATAACTTCTAACACAATTCACAATGATATTGGGTTGGATGCTAAATGATCAGATAATTGATAGTCAAAACTTTTCTTTCAGGCTATTTACAGAAAAATAAGTCTTGAATGCTTTGCTAGCAATAGACAACAAGAAATCCAATGGGGCTGACCAATTGGATCACGGTCTGCTTAAGTGTGGAACGGCGATCAATGTTGGCTTAATAACCTTAGTAAATGTACAACTTTGCTCTTTTTTAATCTGACAAATGTATTTTGAATGTTAACCATTAGGGTTTAGGCCTGGGCATAGCACTATTACAGCAACCACATTAGTTGTTAATTATCTAGGCAATCATTTAAATACACAAATGAAATGGATCTGTCAAAAGCTTTTAAAACTGTTGATCATGCTATTTTATTGAATAAATTATCCTCGATAGGCCTGAGTTTTGACACCTGTTCATGGTTTAATGATTTTCTTAGTGACCGAACACTGACCATCGTGATTGATGGGGTTAAGTCTGCATTTCTTGATGTACATAAATGTGTACAACCGGGGTCAATTTTGGGACCTGATCTCTTCACTATTTAAATAAACACTATTGGTCAGTCTGTTAAATATTAAAAAACTTCATCTATATGCGGATGATACTATTATGTACAATCTGAAGTTTACATACACCTGAGCCAAATACATTTAAACTCAGATTTGAACAATTCTTGACATTTAATCCTAGTAAAAATTCCCTGTTTTATGTCAGTTAGGATCACCACTTTATTTTAAGAATGTGAAATGTCATAATAATAGTAGAGAGAATGATTTATTTCAGCTTTTATTTCTTTCATCACATTCCCAGTGGGTCAGAAGTTTACATACACTCAATTAGTATTTGGTAGCATTGCCTTTAAATTGTTTATCTTGGGTCAAACGTTCCGGGTAGCCTTCCACAAGCTTCCCACAATAAATTGGGTGAATTTTGGCCCATTCCTCCTGGCAGAGCTGGTGTAACTGAGTCAGGTTTGTTGGCCTCCTTGCTCGCACATGCTTTTTCAGTTCTTCCCACAAATTTTCTATAGGATTGAGGTCAGGGCTTTGTGAAGGCCACTCCAATACCTTGGCTTTGTTGTCCTTAAGACATTTTGCCACAACTTTGGAAGTATGCTTGGGGTCATTGTCCATTTGGATGACCCATTTGCAACCAAGCTTTAACTTCCTGAATGATGTCTTGAGATGTTGCTTCAATATATCCACATCATTTTCTCTCCTCGTGATGCCCTCTTTTGTGAAGTGCACCAGCCCCTCCTGCAGCAAAGCACCCCCACAACATGATGCTGCCATGATGCTGGTGTTCTTCGGCTTGCAAGCCTCCCCCATTTTTCCTCATTATGGCCAAACAGTTCTCTTTTTGTTTCATCAGACCAGAGGACATTTCTCCAAAAAGTACGATCTTTGTCGCCATGTGCAGTTGCAAACCGTAGTCTGGATTTTTTTATGGCGGTTTGGAGCAGTGTCTCGTTTCTTGCTGAGCGGCCTTTCAGGTTATGTCGATATAGGACTTGTTTTACTGTGGATATAGATACTTTTGTTCCCGTTTCCTCCAACATCTTCACAAGGTCCTTTGCTGTTGTTCTTGGATTGATTTGCACTTTCGCACCAAAGTACGTTAATCTCTAGGAAACAGAATGTGTCTCCTCCTTCGTATGACTGCTGCGTGGTCCCATGGTGTTTATACTTGCGTACAGATGAACGTGGTACCTTCAGGCATTTAGAAATTGCTCCCAAGGAACAACCAGAATTGTGGAGGTCTACAATTTTTTTTCTGAGGTCTTGGCTGATTTATTTAGATTTTCCCATTATGTCAAGCCAAGAGGCACTGAGTTTGAAGGTAGGCCTTGAAATACATCAACAGGTACACCACCAATTGACTCAAATGATGTTAAGAAGCTTCTAAAGCCATGACATCATTTTCTGGAATTTTCCAAGCTGTTTTAGGCACAGTCAACATAGTGTATGTAAACTTCTGACCCACTGGAATTGTGATACAGTGAAATAATCTGTATAAACAATTGTTGTAAAAATGACGTGTGTCATGTACAAAGTAGATGTCCCAACCAACTTGCCAGAACTATAGTTTGTTAACAAAAAATGTGTAGAGTGGTTGAAAAACGTGTTTTAATGAGTCCAACCTAAGTGTATGTAAACTTCTGACTTCAACTGTATGCTATTAACCCGACTGTTGATCTGGCTGTGTCAGAACTAAAGTTAGATTTGATAGCTATGCAGGAATCCCTTGCTGATTTAAAATGTGTGTTTAATACAGGCAAAATGAAATACATGTTGTTTTTAAACTCTCATGAGAATGTTTCAGGTTAACTACATGTTCTCTCATTAGATGGTGCTCCAATCAAACGTGTTCCCATACATAAATACTTACGCACATGGATTGGTATGGATTTGATTAAAAACTGTGATATCTTGTGTTTCACCAAGTCGTGGCTGAACAACGAAATGAATAACATACAGCTGGAGGGTTAAACACTGCGTCGGCAGGATAGAACAGCAGCTTCTGGTAAGACGGGGTGGCGGTCTACCTATATTTGTAGACAACAGCTGGTGCACGATATCTAAGGAAGTCTCGAGGTTTCAGTCTCCCCCTCAGGAGACTGAAAAGATTTGGCATGGGTCCTCAGATCCTCAAAAGGATCTACAGCTGCACCATCGAGAGCATCCTGACTGGTTGCATCACTGCCTGGTATGGCAACTGCTCGGCTTCCGACCGCAAGGCACTACAGAGAGTAGTGCGTACGGCCCAGTACATCACTGGGGCCAAGCTTCCTGCCATCCAGGACCTCTATACCAGGAGGTGTCAGAGGAAGGCCCTAACAATTGTCAGACTCCAGCCACCCTAGTCAGAGACTGCTCACTCTGCAACCTCATGGGAAGCGGTACCGGAGCGCCAAGTCTAGGTCCAAGATGCTTTTAAACAGCTTTTACCCCCAAGCCATAAGACTGCTGAACATCTAATCAAATGGCTACTCAGACTATATGCATTGCCCCCCCCCCCCCCACCTCTTTAACGCTTCTGCTACTCTCTGTTATCTATGCATAGTCACTTTAATAACTCTACCTACATGTACGTATTACCTCAATTACCTCGACTAACCGGTGCCCCGCACATTGACTCTGTACCGGTACTACCTGTATATGGCCTCGCTATTGTTATTTTACTGCTGCTCTTTAATTACTTGTTACTTTTATTTCTTACTTTTTTAGGTATATTTCTTAAAACTGCATTGTTGGTTAAGGGCTTGTAAGTAAGCATTTCACTGTAAGGTCTACACCTGTTGTAGTCGGCGCATGTGACAAATGTGATTTGATTTGTTGAGCTGGTTAAGAAGCTAAGATTTAAAGTGATCTTTTTCTATAGAAACAGATCAGACTAAGCAGTAGGAAGCAGATTATTCAGTCATAGAACATTTTCTGTTCTTGATTATGGCAATATTATTTATCAAAGTGCAGCTGCTACTACTCTTAAACCTTTAGATGCCATTTACCATAGTGCTCTTTGTTTTGTTACCTGTAACAGTTTTGCTAGTCATCACTGCATCCTGTATCTAAAGGTTGTCTGGACTTTGTAGACCTGTAGATTTCTACATTGCTCCCTTTTTGTTTACAAGGGCCTACTTCATAAACTTCTGTCTTGCCTAACCTTGCTGTTGAAGTATAGACACCTGAGTTGCCTAACCCGTTCACAGGATTGGTTAACTCTTGAGGTTCCTCGGGTCTCCACGGGCTAGGTAAATCTGCTTTTTAGTTTTAATGCACCTTATTACTGGAACAAGATTCAAAATACATTTAATCTTGATGTTCTGGTGCCGTTCGGGTAATTTAAAGCATTGATATGACATAGTCCAAAATGTGTTTTTTTGACAAGGACACTTTAATATCAATCATATATACAGAGAGGCTACATATAGAATTCAACCAACTCTTTCTCCCTCTTGACATTTTCATTGTCATCTGGCTCAACTTTTTCCAAAATAGTCATTCTTCAAAAGTATGCCTTTGATTTATATTCCTCTTCCATACTTCCAACCAGTGCAGTAATCAACCAACTATACTTCCAGCATGGATGTTTCTTTCCCTCCTGACATGGCTGTGAAAATCCATACCTTTACTCTGTTGATATTCCCATTTGAAAATACTGTTGATAGTCTTCTTCTAATTTGGCACAGAGGCACTTTAAAGTCAGGGCAAAAGTAATTAGAATTGTCTTATCTAATAAGAGCATAGGTCCAGACTCTTTGGTCTTGGTATTGCTCTCTCTGATAGTGCCTGCTTTTGATAGTAGCCATTTGTAGCCTACTCAGATCCCAACTACTCCTCAACAGGTACAACACCATGTCATACTGTATATGACCAGAAGAGGGTAATGTAACTCCATTAATAAATACAGGTGGCAGCAAAACCCTGCCATGTAGTACAGACAGCCTCTACCAGGGAATTCTAACTCATCCAGTTCAGCGTTGATAATACTGGAGAGGGATAGAAGATATCCCAGGTTATCATCTCTGGTCCAGACAGCTGTCTCTGAGGTCCAGGGAGAGCCACTCCAGCTTCCCCCGGAGCAGCCTGCCGTACAGCTGCAGCACCTGGGTCAGACTCCGGCTCTGCTGGCTGGGACAGCCTGGGTCTGGGTCTGTCAAGTCACCCTGTGGACCAACAGACACACAGTCAAGTGTTTGTGAGGGGAGAGAGAAAGAGAGGGCTGGAAAGAATTAAAGTGGGTGTGTGCATGCGTGTGTCGTCTCACCTTGATGTCCAGTTTGGTGACTATGTGCAGGTAGTTTGTGATTCCATGCTCAAGTCTCTCCAGCAAAGATGACTGACAGCTGAGTTTGGTCTCTTTCCTCACTCTCCCTACACCGTCAAACAACACTCCCAGAGCCCCTCTCACCTCAGCACGCTTCTGCTGTAGCTAAGTACACACATACATACACACACAGACAGAGAAACACACAATCAAATTGCAACTTTGACTTTATGTGTTATAGAGCGTTATACTGTAGATGTAAGTTTTATAGAGAGAAACGCTTACAGATTTGTGATCCCAGGATGCCTTTAGAATCCTGACACAGGGTATCTGAAGGGAGGAGGGGAGTTGGTCTGAACCACTACAGTCAACCTGGATGGATTAAAGAAACATATTTACAAAAATATAATGTGAAGTAAAGTGTTGGTTCCAATTTGACTGAGCATTTTTGAGTGAGCATTTCTCCGCCAAGATAATGCACCCACCTGACAGGTGTGGCATATCAAGAAGCTGATTAAACAGCATGATCATTATGCAGGTGCACCTTGTACTGGGGACAATAAAAGGTCACTAAAATGTGCAGTTTTGCCACACAACACAATGCCACTGATGTCTCAAGTTTTTAGGGAGCATGCAATTGGAATGCTGACTGCAAGAATGTCCACCAGAGCTATTGACAGATAATTTCATGTTAATTTCTCTACCATAAGCCGCCTCCAACGTTTTTTGACAGTAAGTCCAACCGGACTCACAACTACAGACCATGTGTATGGTGTCGTGTGGGCTTGTGGTTTGCTGATGTCAACGCTGTGAACAGAGTGTCCCATGGTGGACGTGGGGTTATGGTTGGGCAGGCATAAGCTATGGACAACGAACACAATTGCATTTTATCGATGTCAATTTGAATGCACAAAAATACTGTGACGAGATCCTGAGGCCCAATGTAAGGCCCATTTCTTTAAGGTAATGTATCTGTGACCTATTAAAACAAAAAGAGTCGAACACTCCATATGTATGACCTCCCAGTAATTTATCAGATAAATAAACACCAACGTTTCAACATCACTGTGCCTTCTTCAGGGTGAAATATCTGTGACCAACAGATGCATATCTGTATTCCCAGTAAGGTGAAATCCATACATAAGGACCAAATTCATTCATTTAAATATCAACTGTAATTCAGTCAAATCTTTGAAATTGTTGCATGTTGCATTTATATTTTTGTCCAGTGTACATAAAACAGATAAGATAGACACAATGTGTGGAATTCTGTGTGATTGCCAAGTTTATCTCTCTCACCATGGAAACCTCCAGGTCCTTCACGTTGTTCATGTTTCTCCTGGCGTGTGCGTTGCACACAAAGTCGATTGGTCTCGTCTTGGCGTTGGGTACCTCAAAAGAAACCACGCACAACAGCAGGAGCAGAATTCCTAAAGGAGTGAAGAGCAGATATTACTTAGACGCTGGGATTACAATGGTGAATGTGTCCCACACTACAATCAAGATAGCATATATTCCTAGACCAGTTCAGTGGCTCTAAAAGAGGCAGATTTGACCACATTTACACAATCTGTTTTCACCTAATGTCTCTATTACATGGGGTGTTTTTTGGACACTTCTTGGCAACTTCTTCAACACAAGAGCCAAGCCAAGTGTTGTCTCACACTGTTTCTTAAGAAAAAAGACAGTTTTATTATTACGGTCCATCGATTACCCAACACTCTGGTGAACTGAACGGATCGTTCTTGCTTCAATAAGTTCTCCTCAATAATAAAAAGCATGCCAAGTTAAATTTTCTGATATCCCTGTGGAAAGTTTATAATTATATTGGTCTAAACATCATATTTCAATGTAAGATCTTAAAACGATAGGCCCATACCACAAAATCAGCCCAAAATAATTACATTGCATTAGGAAAGTATTCAGACTTCTTTACTTTTTCAACATTTTGTTTTTTCTCATCAATCTACACACAATACCCCATAATGCCAAAGCAAAAACAGGTTAAGAAATTGTAACAAATGCATTAAAATAAAACAGAAATACCCGAGTATTCAGACCTTTTGCTATGAGACTTGCAATTGAGATCAGGTGCTTCCTGTTTCCATTGATCATCCTTGAGATGATTCTACAACTTTATTGGAGTCCACCAATCAATTCAATTGATTGGACATGATTTGGAAAGGCACCCACCTGTCTATATAATGTCCAACAGTTGACAGTGCATGTCAAAGCAAAAGCCAAGCCATGAGGTCAAAGGAATTGTCCATAGAGCCTCCGAGGCAGGATTGTGTCAGGGCACAGATCTGGGGAAGGGTACCAAAACATTTCTGCAGCATTGAAGGCCCCCAAGAACACAGTGGCCTCCACCATTCTGAAATGGAAGATGTTTGGATCCACGAAGACCGCCAAACCATCAAACTGAGCAATTGGGGGAGAAGGGCCTTGGTCAGGGAGAACCTGATGGTCATTCTGAATGAGTTCCAGAGTTCCTCTGTGGAGATGGGAGAAACTTCCCAAAGGACAACCATCTCTGCAGCATTTCACCAATCAGGCCTTTATGGTAGAGTGGCCAGAGGGAAGCCACTCCTCAGTTAAAGGCACATGACAGCCCGCTTGGAGTTTGCCAAAAGGCACCTAAACACTTTTAGAACATGAGAAACAAGAAAACAAGATTCTCTGGTCTGATGAAACCAATATTGAACTCTTTGGCCTGATGCCAGGTGTCACATCTGGAGGAAACCTAGCACCTCCCTACGGTGAAGCATGGTGGTGGCAACATCATGCTGTGGGATGATTTTCAGCGGCAAGGACTGGGAGACTAGTCAGGTTTGAGGAAAAGATGAACGGAGCAAAGTACACAGAGATCTTTGATGAAAACCTGCTCCAGAGCCCTCAGGACCTCAGACTGGGGCCAAGGTCCACCTTCCAACAGGACAATGACCCTAAGCACACAGCCAAGACAACACAGGAGTGGCTTCGGGACAAGTCTCTGAATGTCCTTGAGTGGCCCAGCTAGAGCCCGGACTTGAACCCGATCAAACATCTCTGGAGAGACCTGAAAATAGCTGTGCAGCGAAGCTCCCCATCCAACCTGACAGAGCTTGAGAGGATCTGCAGAGAAGAATGGGAGAAACTCCCCAAATACAGGTGTGCCAAGCTTGTAGCATCATACCCAAGAATACTCCAGCTGTAATCACTGCCAAAGGTGCTTCAACAAATCACTGAGTAAAGGGTCTGAATATGTATGTAAATGTGATATTTCAGTTAAACATTTTTAAGACATTTGCCAAAATTTAAAAAAAAAATGTTTTTGCTTCGTCATTATGTGGTATTGTGTGTAGATTTGGGGGGGGGGGGTGTTAATCCATTTTAGAATATGGTTGTAACATAACAAAATGTGGAAAAAGTCAAGGTGTCTGAATACCTCCCGAAATCACTATTAAACGAATAGGATATTTACTATTTAAGTGATGTATATTTTTTATATATATTTTTCTTAAAAATGGCTATTGTTTTGCACAAACAAAGGAGCACCAATCTCATACCTAAAATATGTATTGGGGTACATTTTAAAAGATACGTTACTGAAGAGCTCAGTGACTTTCAACGTGGCACCATCATAGGATGCCACCTTTCCACCTTTCGTCAAATTTCTGCCCTGCTAGAGCTGCCCCGGTCAACTGTAAGTGCTGTTGTTGTGAAGTGGAAACGTCAAGGAGCAACAACGGCTCAGCTGCGAAGTGGCACAGCACGTAAAAATCATCTATCCTCGGTTGCAACACTCACTTCCGAGTTCCAAAGTGCCTCTGGAAGCAGCATCAGCACAATAACTGTTCGTTGGGAGCTTCATGAAATGGGTTTCCATGGCTGAGTAGATGCACACAAGCCTTAGATCACCATGCGCAATGCCAAGCGTTGGCTGGAGTGGTGTAAAGCTTGCCGCCATTGGACTGTGGAGCAGTGGAAACGCGTTCTCTGTTGTGATGAATCTCGCTTCACCTTCTGGCAGTCTGACGGACGAATCTGGGTTTGACGGGTGCCAGGAGAAAGTTACCTGCCCCAATGCATATTGTAAAGTCTGGTGGAATAGGAATAATGATCTGGGGCTGTTTTTCCTGGTTCGGGCTAGGCCCCCAACAAAGTCTTAAAGAAACACATATCAATGGATAATGCACAGAGTTCCCATTTGTATGTCACATTTTATGTTAGTGGATCACATTGCCAGAAAGTGTAAAATTATCACTATTCATCAATCTATACTTATTCTACTAAAATATCACTTGAGGGGTCTAATAAACCACGCTGATAACTAATCGATTAAACAAACACATAAATAATTCACATTGCATGTGTATTCGTATAGTATGATGATAGCACTACTGCAATGCGCATTTGGATACCCACTGCTTAAAGCCATAGCCCGCTCCTGTGCGCATGACGCCCCTCAATCAAGGCCTTTTCTTCCATGGTGCTCGTCCCCGTGTTCCATTTATTCCAGGAGGGATATCATAGGAGTTCGCGACACCGTTATATAGGTTTAAAGTCACTTATAGTCAGCAAATCCCACTTTTCGTCTGCCTTCTTGAGCTGTTTATCCTAGGCGTGTGCCTCTGGAAACCTGTTTTGTTTGGTGAGTTTTTTTGTTTGTTGTGCCAACAATTGGACCTAATGTGCGGAAATGTTTATGATTCCTGAAATGTAGCAATCCGTAAATTCACATGCCTATAAAACGTATACTATCCAGTGAGCGACTGACGATAACCTAGCCTAACTTTTGATTAATATTTTTTTTGAAAGTAGAAGGTTGGAAAAATAAATGACCAATTTAATCGAATCCAACTCACATGCTTTTTAGGCAACCGCAAAAAATGTGGACTGAACGTCATATTTGATTTACCCTGGCGTTAATGTTTGACAGCTGGCCATCCTCCTGTCAACGGTGTGCACATAAACGGTACAACTCTCCCAAAAGTAGTATGAAATGAGATACGTGCACGGGAAAACAAATCTAAATGGAACAAGACAAACCGGTATGTTTCATCTTTTTTTGTTGTTGCTCAAAGTAAAATATAAAATAATATGATTATCTGTTCATAATCTCTTATTTCCTATATTGCCATTATCCCTTTGAGTAGGCCTAGGCAACCTCAATTTCTTTTCATGAGTCAATGGATAATCTAATCACTAGAATATTGATAATGTATCTGGATGTATAGAGGCTATTGCCTAATCTACAACACCGGATTTTGCTTGCTAAGAAATGGCCTTTGGACATTGTGCATACTGCATGCTGGTTTGGTGAACACTATGTACTCTCATTCACCCCACTCCAACTCCTGCCACACACACTGTGAATTATGCTGATATCAAGATTAGATTAAAAGGCAGTGTTTGGTGGTTAAAGTAAAAGGCACTAGGAATAGTTCAGTGGTGAGATAAGCCCCCAACCTCTACCCAGCCACAGCAGTCCTCCTATAATAACCCGTCTGGAGACACATTCATTCAAGGGTTTTTCTTTATTTAAAAAAAAAACTATTTTCTACATTGTAGAATAATAGTGAAGACATCAAAACTATGACATAAAACATGGAATCATGTAGTAACCAAAAAAGTGTTAAACAAATCAAAATATGTTATATTCTTCAAAGTAGCCACCCTTTGCCTTGATGACAACTTTACACACTCTTGGCATTCTCTCAAGCAGCTTCATGAGGAATGCTTTTCCAACAGTCTTGAGGGAGTTCCCACATATGCTGAGCATTGTTGGCTGCTTTTCCTTCACTCTGCGGTCCAACTCATCCCAAACCATCTCAATTGGGTTGAGGTCGTATGATTGTGGAAGCTATGTCACCTGATGCAGCAATCCATCACTCTCCTTTGTCAAATAGCCCTTACACTGCCTGGAGGTGTGTTTTGGGTGATTTTCCTGTTGGAAAAACAAATGATAGTCCCACTAAGCGCAAACCAGATGGGATGGCGTATCGCCGCAGAATGCTCTGGTGGCTATGCTGGTTAAGTGTGCCTTGAATTCTAAATACATCACTGATAGTGTCACCAGCAAAGCACTATCACACCTCCTTCTCCGTTTACCTACTCTGCATCTCACAAAGACACAGCTGTTGGAACGAAAATGTTTATTATTGGCATCTGCTTGTAGTGGTTTCTTTGCAGCAATTTGATTATGAAGCCCTGATTCAAGCAGTCTCCTCTGAACAGTTGATGTGTCTGATACTTGAACTCTGGGAAGCATTTATTTGGGCTGCAATTTCTGAGGCTGGTAACTTTTTAATGAACTTAAACTCTGCAGCAGAGGTAACTCTGGGTCTTCCTTTCTTGTAGCGGTCCTCATGAGAGCCAGTTTCATCATAGTGCATGGAGGTTTTTGCGACGACACTTGAAGAAACTTTCAAACTTCTTGACATTTTCCTGATTGACTGACCTTCATGTCTTAAAGTAATGAATGATGGACTGTCGTTTCTCTTTGCTTATTTGAGCTGTTCTTGCCATAATATGAACTTGGTATTTTACCAAATAGGGCTATCTTCTATGTACCACCCCTATCTAGTCACTACACAACTGATTGGCTCAAACGCATTAAGAAGGAAAGAAATTACACAAATTAACTTTTAACAAGGCACACCTGTTAATTGAAATGCATTCCAGGTGACTACCTCATGAAGTTGGTTAAGAGAAAGCCAAGAGTGTGCAAAGCTGTCATCAAGGCAAAGGGTGGTTTCTTGAAAGCATCTCAAATACAAAATATATTTAGATTTCTTTAACACTTTTTGGGGGGGTTACTGCTAGATTCCATATGTGTTATTTCATTGTTTTGATGTCTTCACTATTATTCTACAATGTAGAAAATAGTAAAAAATAAAGAAAAACCCCTGAATGAATAGGTGTGTCCAAACTTGTGTGTGTGTAAACTCAGCAAAAAGAAACTTCAACTGCGTAAATATTTGTATGAACATAACAATATTCAACAACTGAGACATAAACTGTACCAGTTCCACAGACATGTGACTAACAGAAATGGAACAAAGGGGGGGTCAAAATCAAAAGTAACAGTCTGTATCTGGTGTGGCCAACATCTGTATTAAGTACTGCGGGCGGCAGTGTAGCCTAGTGGTTAGAGCATTGGACTAGTAACCGAAAGGTCGCAAGTTCGAATCCCCGAGCTGACAAGGTACAAAAGCTGTCGTTCTGCCCCTGAACAGGCAGTTAACCCACTGTTCCTAGGCCGTCATTGAAAATAAGAATTTGTTCTTAACTGACTTGCCTAGTAAAATAAAGGTAAAATAAAAAATCTCCTCCTCATAGACTGCACCAGATTTGCCAGTTCTTGCTGTGAGATGTTACCCCACTCTTCCACCAAGGCACCTGCAAGTTCCCGGACATTTCTGGGGGGGAATGGCCCTAGCCCTCACCCTCTGATCCAACAGGTCCCAGACGTGCTCAATGAGATTCAAATCTGGGCTCTTCGCTGGCCATGGCAGAACACTTGCAGGAAATCAAGCACAGAATGAGCAGAGCGTTGAGATTGCCTGTAATGACAACAAGCTCAGTCCGATGACACACCGCCCCAGACCATGATGGACTCTTCACCTCCAAATCAATCCAGCTGCAGAGTACAGGTCTCAGTGTAGGATCACGCATTCCTTCGACGATAAACGCAAATCCGACCATCACCCCTGGTGAGACAAACTCGAGACTTGTCAGTGAAGAGCACTTTCTGCCAGTCCTGTTTGGTCCAGCGACGGTGGGTTTGTGCCCATAGGCGACGTTATTGCCAGTGATGTCTGGTGAGGATCTGCCTTACAACAGGCCTAAAAGCTCTCAGTCCAGCCTCTCTCAGCCTATTGCGGACAGTCTGAGCACTGGTGGAGGGATTGTGCGTTCCTGGTGTAACTCGGGCAGTTGTTGTTGCCATCCTGTACCTGTCCCGCAGGTGTGAAGTTCAGGTGTACCGATCCTGTGCAGGTGTTACACGTGGTCTGCCACTGCGAGGACAATCAGCTGTCCGTCCTGTCTCCCTGTAGCGCTGTCTTAGGTGAATACTAATTGGGTGTATGTAAACTTCTGACCCACTGGGAATGTGATGAAATAAATCATTCCCTCTACTATTATTCTGACATTTCACATTCTTAAAATAAAGGTGTGATCCTAACTGACCTAAAATAAGGACTTGTTACGTGGATTAAATGTCAGGAATTGTGAAAGAGTTTAAATGTATTTGGCTAAGGTGTATGTAAACTCGGACTTCAACTGTGTATATAAACTCAGCAAAAAAAGAAACGTCCCTTTTTTTATATATACGTGTGTGTGTGTGTGTGTGTGTGTGTGTGTGTGCCGTCATACCGCTCAGGAAGGAGATGCGTTCTGTCTCCTAGAGATTAATATATATATATATATATATATTACTGCTCAAAAAAATAAATGGAACACTTAAACAATACAATGTAACTCCAAGTCAATCACACTTCTGTGAAATCAAACTGTCCACTTTGGAAGCAAATTTCACATGCTGTTGTGCACATGGAATAGACAACAGGTGGAAATTATAGGCAATTAGCAAGACACCCCCAATAAAGGAGTGGTTCTGCAGGTGATAACCACAGACCACTTCTCAGTTCCTATGCTTCATGGCTGATGTTTTGGTCACTTTTGAATGCTGGCGGTGCTTTCACTCTAGTGGTAGCATGAGACTGAGTCTACAACCCACATAAGTGGCTCAGGTAGTGAAGCTCATCCAGGATGGCACATCAATGCGAGCTGTGGCAAGAAGGTTTGCTGTGTCTGTCAGCGTAGTGTCCAGAGCATGGAGGCGCTACCAGGAGACAGGCCAGTACATCAGGAGACATGGAGGAGGTCGTAGGAGGGCGACAACCCAGCAGCAGGACCGCTACCTCCGCCTTTGTGCAAGGAGGAGCAGGAGGAGCACTGCCAGAGCCCTGCAAAATGACCTCCAGCAGGCCACAAATGTGCATGTGTCTGCTCAAACGGTCAGAAACAGACTCCATGAGGGTGGTATGAGGACCCGACATCCACAGGTGGGGGTTGTGCTTTACAGCCCAACACCGTGCAGGACGTTTGGCATTTGCCAGAGAACACCAAGATTGGCAAATTCGCCACTGGTGCCCTGTGCTCTTCACAGATGAAAGCAGGTTCACACTGAGCATGTGACAGTCTGGAGACGCCGTGGAGAACGTTCTGCTGCCTGCAACATCCTCCAGCATGACCGGTTTGGCGGTGGGTCAGTCATGGTGTTTGGGTGGCATTTCTTTGGGGGGCCGCACAGCCCTCCATGTGATCGCCAGAGGTAGCCTGACTGCCATTAGGTACCGAGATGAGATCCTCAGACCCCCTGTGAGACCATATGCTGGTGCGGTTGGCCCTAGGTTCCTCCTAATGCAGGACAATGCTAGACCTCATGTGGCTGGAGTGTGTCAGCAGTTCCTGCAAGAGGAAGGCATTGATGCTATGGACTGGCCCGCCCCGTTCCCCAGACCTGAATCCAATTGAGCACATCTGGGACATCATATCTCGCTCCATCCACCAACGCCACGTTGCACCACAGACTGTCCAGGAGTTGGCGGATGCTTTAGTCCAGGTCTGGGAAGAGATCCCTCAGGAGACCATCCACTACCTCATCAGGAGCATGCCCAGGTGTTGTGGGGAGGTCATCCAGGCACGTGGAGGCCACACCCACTACTGAGCCTAATTTTGACTTGTTTTAAGGACATTACATCAAAGTTGGATCAGCCTGTAGTGTGGTTTTCCACTTTAATTTTTGAGTGTGACTCCAAATCCAGACCTCCATGGGTTGATAAGTTTGATTTCCATTGATAATTTTTGTGATTTTGTTTTCAGCACATTCAACTATGTAAAGAAAAAAGTATGTAATAAGAATATTTCATTCATTCATATCTAGGATGTGTTCCTTTTTGAGCAGTGTATATATGTCACTTTTATCCAAATGGGTGCATACATTTTTACCTACGGGTGGTCCTAGGAATCAAACCCACTGTCCTGGCATTGCAAGTGTCATGCTCTACCAACTGAGCTCCCTCTTTATCGCCCTGTCTCCATTCTATCCTCCTCCTACCCCTCCTTCGTCCTGCACACTTTCACCCCAGAAGCCCACTTTGAGCTGGCCCTGGTGTTGTGGAGTGGCCCAGGGAACAATGGCCCCACCAGCCCATATGGAGACAGAAAGTGTAACCACGGTGATGGAGCTGTGGCAGATCTTTATATTCCCATCATGTAGCAAAAACCCTTTCACATAATTCACGTAGTACAGCAGGAGACACAGAGAGAGGGGAAGATTAAGGAAAAGGTTTGCATGACATATTAGTGTCTGTGTGTGACCATTACATTAATCCCTAGTGTGTGTGCGTGCTCAGTGGGCCAGCCTTACTGGTGTCTTTACGTAAGGCCATAACCATGGCAATGCCAAGCAGTGTCTAATAAAAGGCTGTTTCCCTCAATCTCTCTCTCTCACTTCCTTTCTCTTCCTCTGTCTGCCTTGCCAACCTATGTAGCACAGCATGCTCAACATCAGCAGATGGAGATAGATGGAAGAGCAAGGTGGGAGAAAAGGACAGGAATATGTCTAACGTCTCACCCTCCATCGAGTGGAGCCCTCTGTGAATGCAGCCTGCTGTATCATCCATCTGTGTGGGGGACATCTTTGGTCTGTCAAAAAAGAGGATATTTCATTTACCAGTGTTAGGTATCTTTGTGATCTGTTGAGGAAAAATCTCTTTATGTGCTAGAAAAGGATGACTGTATTAATTAATCAATCAAATTTATTTATATAGCCCTTCGTACATCAGCTGATATCTCAAAGTGCTGTACAGAAACCCAGCCTAAAACCCCAAACAGCAAGCAATGCAGGTGTGGAGAGGAACCAGTGGGGTGGCCAGTCCTCTTCTGGCTGTGCCGGGTAGAGATTATAACAGAACATGGCCAAGATGTTCAAATGTTCATAAATGACCAGCATGGTCGAATAATAATAAGGCAGAACAGTTGAAACTGGAGCAGCAGCACGGCCAACTGGGGACAGCAAGGAGTCATCATGTCAAGTAGTCCTGGGGCATGGTCCTAGGGCCGCGGTTCAGTTGAAACTGGAGCAGCAGCACGGCCAGGTGGACTGGGGACAGCAAGGAGTCATCATGTCAGGTAGTCCTGGGGCATGGTCCTAGGGCTCAGGTCCTCCGAGAGAGAGAAGGAGAGAATTAGAGAACGCACACTTAGATTCACACAGGCACCGAATTGGACAGGAGAAGTACTCCAGATATAACAAACTGACCCCAGCCCCCGACACATAAACTACTGCAGCATAAATACTGAAGGCTGAGACAGGAGGGGTCAGGAGACACTGTGGCCCCACCCGAGGACACCCCGGACAGGGCCAAACAGGAAGGATATAACCCCACCCACTATTTGATATCTTCAACCACCAACTTACCATCCTGAGACAAAGTGAGTATAGCCCGCAAAGATCTCCGCCACGGCACAACCCAAGGGGGCGCCAACCCAGACAGGATGACCACATCAGTGAATCAACCCACTGTGACGCACCCCCTCAGGGACGGCATGAGAGAGCCCCAGCAAGCCAGTGACTTATCAGAGAATCCCAGTGGAAAGAGGGGAACCGGCCAGGCAGAGACAGCAAGGGTGGTTCGTGCTCCAGAGCCTTTCCGTTCACCTTCCCACTCCTGGGCCAGACTACACTTCATATGACCCACTGAAGAGATGAGTTTCAGTAAAGACTTAAAAGTTTGCGTCTCTGACATGTAGGAGCAGATCAAAGCTCTATAGGAGAAAGCCCTGAGCTGTTTGCTTAGAAATTCTATTGTAGGCTCATGCGTCTTGTGATACGATGTTAATATTTCAGGATAGGTGGAGCAAGCCCATGAAAGGCAGTAAAACCTTGAAATCAGCCCTTGCTTTGACAGGAAGTTGTAGGGAGGCTAGCATTTCCATGATCAAATTTTTTGGTTCTAGTCAGGATTCTAACAATTTAGCACTAACTGAAGTTTATTTAGTGCTTTATCCGGAATAGCCCGGAAAGTCATTGCAGTAGTCTAACCTAGAAGTGACAAAAGCATGGATTAGCATCATTTTTGGACAGAAAGTTTCTGATTTTTGCAATGTTACGTAGATGGAAAAAAGCTGTCCTTGAAATGGTCTTGATATGTTCTTCAAAAGAGAGATCAGGTTAAGCCGAGGTTTCATTTGAGATGACTGTACAACCATTAAGATTAATTGTCAGATCAACAGAAGATCTCTGACCTGCATCTCTGTTTTATCCTGTAGAAAGTTTGCTGCCACTTCCTTATGTCTGAAACACATGCTTCTAGGAGGCAATTTTGGGGCTTCACCATGAAATGTACAGCTAGCAGTGAAAGTTAACATTATGTTTTCGAATAACATCCCCAAGAGGTAAAATATATAGTGAAAACAACAGCGGTCCTAAAACGGAACCTTGAGGAACACCGGGTTTACAGTTGATTTGTCAGAGGACAAACCTCTTTCCACAGAGACAAACTGATATCTTTCCGACAGATAAGTAAACCAGGCCAGAACTTGCCCACCCTGTCTCTACACCCCTAGGAGCACGAGAACAGACTCGGTCCGATGCCATTAAAATGTCATTTACCACCTTCACAAGGTCTCAGTGCTGATGGGGGACTGAAGCATTTCATATACATTGTTTGGAGCTGAGCAACAGCCTTTTCTAAGATTTTGAGAGGGGAAGTATAGGCCGATAGTTTTTTATATTTTCTGGGTCAAGGTTTGGCTTTTTCAAGAGAGGCTTTATTACTGCCACTTTTAGTGAGTTTGGTACACATCCGGTGGATAGAGATTTACCAGCCCATAGGAGGGCCAAGCACAGGAAGCAGCTCTTTCAGTGTTTAGTTGGAATAGGGTCCAGTAAGCCTTGAAGGTTTAGAGGCCATGATTATTTTCATCATTGTGTCAAGAGATATAGTACTAAAACACTTGACCCTTGATCCTAGGGAGATCAGGACTGAAAGGAATACGCAGATTTAAGGAGGAGTCCTTTCTAATAATCATTTTTTCCTCAAAGAAGTTCATGAATTTATCAGCTAAAGTGAAAGTCATCCTCTCTTGGGGAATTTAGTTAGCTTTATATCAAAAAGGAATTTTGGAGTTCTTATTGAGATAGGTTCGAGACATGTCTTTCCAAGGTAGACGGAAGACCCAGTTTGGTGTGGCGCCATTTCCGTTCCAATTTTCTGGAAGCTTGCTTCAGACGGGTATTTTCTGTGTACCAGGGAGCTAGTTTCTTATGAGAAATGTTTTTGCTCAAGGTGAGTCCTCAGTTATGGACTGATTTTTGTCCTCTGGTGTCATTGTAGACAGAGGGAATCTGGAAGGACATCCCAAGGAATCTTTGTGTTGTCTGTGAATTTATGAATGTTCCTTGGTTGGGGTCTCAATCTGTGATAGTGCTGTTGAAAACCACATGGGACCTGCCAGCGTATGACTGTGACAGTGAGTGGGTGGGACAAAACCCACTGAGTCGATGATGGCTCCGAAAGCCTTTTGTGGGTCTGTGGACTTTTCCATGTGAATATTAAAGTCACCAAAGATTAGAATATTATCTGCTATGACTACAAGGTCGATAGGAATTCAGGGAACTCAGTGAGGAACGCTGTATATGACCCAGGAGGCCTGTAAACAGTAGCTATAAAAAGTGATTGAGAGGCTGGGAACGAAAACGTCATTTTTTTTTTGTAAATTGTATCGTAAATGGCCGGGATGTGGGGATATGGTCACTAGTGTAGCCAGGAGGTGCCTCATTTAACACAGTAAATTCATCAGGCACATGTTTCAGTCAGGCCAATTGATCAGTGATTAGTTCATTGACTATAATTGCCTTTGAAGTAAGGGATCTAACAGTAGCCCTATTTTGAGATGTGAGGTATCATGATCTCTTTCAATAATGACAGGAATGGAGGTGGTCTTTATCCTAGTGAGATTGATGGAACAGCCATGTTTTGGCAACCTAGGTCGAGGCACAGACACGTCTCAATGGTGACAGAGCTGAATATGACTATGCTAGTGGCAGACTCCACCTGGCTAACATGGCCCACTATTTCATTGTGGAGCTAGAGGAGTTAGAGCCCTGTCTATGTTGGTAGATAAGATCTAGGATGTCCGTCACTCCTCACCAGGTCAGGCTTGGAGTCCCAAAAGAGGGCCAATTATCTACAAATTTCTTTTGTGAACCAGCCTGCTGACATCATCCTAACCACATCTTCTGATGACACATCTTTCTAGCCATTATTGTTCTTGGTGATCTTGACCATCGTTGGTGCCGACGTGGATAACAATATCTCACTCTCTACACTCGCAGTTTTGCTTTAGCCAGGATTAGCCTTAACGTCGGTACGGTAAATTGTATGATCGCTGGATGATTCGTTTTAAGTCTAATACTGCGGGTAATGGAGTCGCCAATGACTAGGTTTTCAATTTGTCAGAGCTAATCTTAACGGGAGGAAGGACCAGAGAAGGCTCGGCCTCACTCCGACTGCTTATGTGTGATTTAAAGTGACTGAAGCCGGGCTTGTTAGTAAGGCGGGATCTAGAAGGCTCCTCATTGTGTGTTTCTGAGGAGGATCTTTTGTGTTGGCCAAGGCTCTCGGAATAATGGTTAATAGGATACTGTGGCTGCACATGTTACATTGCATTAGTCCATAGAAAATACGTGATTCAGGGATGGCCCCTCACTATTTGAATCGTCAACAGTACATGTTGACTATGCTGACCTTTGTTTTGGTGAAGACTAAAAAATAATTGCATGACAAGGGTGATAGGATGAATTTGAGCTATAAATGCATTGAACTCAACATCTGTCAATAATGCGAAAGACACCACCCTGTCTTGACGGAACACTACAAAAGAACGACAAGCGACAGGGTGAGGAGGAGGAACAAGAGGAGGAACAGAAGGGAGAATAAAAGGGTCATCATGATTTTGATGTTCCCTTCTCCTACCATGCTCCCATACCCTGTGTGGGCGCTGTGTCGGGGGTGGGGAGGGGGCAGGGCGATGTGTACTAAGTGAGGAAGGGGTGTGACATGCTTCCCAAGGTGGCACCCGTTCTGCCCACCACTGCTCTATCAGTCCCCTTGTGTCCCGTTTTGTGCCCTTGCTGTTGCCACTCTGGAGCTGCCATGCTGGGAGTGGGCTTCTGCTGCCTGCCTCCCGACCCCACCCTGACCCCTGGGTGGACAGAGAGTAGAGCTGGGGAACAGGCGGAAGGAGGGACGAAGGCCTTCTCACAGGTAAGGAAGCTTATTTTTCTATTCAGGTAGGATAGTTAGACATCTTTGTTTTAGACAAATGAGAGGCACACAAGTCTTATGGATGCTCAATCTTGTCCCATGGCCCTATTCAATCTTCGGATGAATATAGGTCACACCCTCCAAGTGACCCAGTGACTGAACCCTCCCTGACTCACCTTCCCATTCTTTCCCACCCCACTAATCTCACCTGCAGGGGAATCCATTCGTCAGGGACACGGGATGTCAAGGACCAGAGCACTGCTGCATATGGTGAGTGAAATGGCACCTTGGCAGCAGTGGAGGCTGCTGAGGGGAAGACGGCTAACAATAATGGGTGGAACAGCAAATGGAATGGCATCAACCACATAGAAACCATGTGAACCACATAGAAACCATGTGAACCACATAGAAACCATGTGTTTGATGTATTTGCTACCATTCCGCTCCAGCCATTACCACGAGCCTGTCCTTCCCAATTAAAGTGCCACCAATCTCATGTGCTTGGCAGTTAGTCTAGGTCAGACACATTCTGCAGGCTCCAGGTTTAAACTGGGAGGCATGCCAGATAGTTATTGTTGTTGTGGTTACTCTGTTTCTTCAGTGTTGGGTTTCTGGTTCCTCTAAATACTGGTAAATGTCATGGGAAAGTGAGAATAAATGGGTCAAGGATAATCTGGCATGCTTACATCTCTACATGCTTTAAAGGGTGCCAAGTGTTTTGTGGGCTGTTTTAACTCTTCTCTGTGTATCCATGGATACAGGCTCACCACTGGAGGGTGCTATAGACCTACAAGAGGAAGAGATGGAACAGTCTGTCAGTGAGTCCAATGCAAGACTCTTTATCCAAGAATGTATTGATATACTGTGTAGAACAGTGGAGGCTGCTGACGGAAGGATGGCTCATAATAATGGATAGAATGGAGTGAATAGTATCAAATCAAACACAGAAAAACCAAGTGGTTGATACCATTCCATTTACTCCATTCCAGACATTATTATGAGCCATCCTCCCCTCATCATCCTTCACTGGTGTAGAAGAAGAGTACAAATACACATCTTATTAATGACAATGCCCCTGATTAGAGTAAATCAGGTTTCACCTTCTCTTTTGTCCTAATCTCTCCCTTCCCAGGTCTGACGTTCACCCTGGATCCCTCTGCCGCTGTTCTATCCCTCCACCTCCTCCCTCACTGTGACCTTCCACGGACCAAGCCCTCCATCACTACCCTCTCGTCACCATAGCAACAGGGTCACTGGTTCAGTATCCCAGGAATCTGCCCCTCAGCTCCTCCCTCAGGTGTGGGGACGTGGTCATCGTCAGGGGTCAGTTTTACTGGGAGGTGGATGTCTGCAACAGCACTCTATATAGGATAGGTGAGGATGTGCACTCTACTCCACCTGGCCATGAGTTAATGGTAGTGGCAGAACAAGTACAAATCACTGCTTTGATAATAATACTCTTAGCCTCTGGCATGCTGATATATTTCTACTGACAGATGGGCTACATTTCTTACACATAATCATGTGGCGGTTGTAGCCTACAAATACATACAGGCAGTCTTGTGCAAATACTCCCACACACTCATAATATTGTCCCTAGGGCATACATGACACAGGCTCTGTCCTACATAAAGTTCATTCACGTCCTTTAACTTTGCTCTGTGGTGCCGCCCGGTGGTGAACAGGATGTCAGCATGGATTTCCCAGCGCTTGGCCGAACCACTAACAATTAATAGTTTCTTTAACAATTTCATTTTGGCTTACAAGGCATATTGACATCTGCTCTCTGTAAACAACAGAAACTCTAATAATTTGGCCCAGCAACAAGCCATAAACAATCTGTTGATTTGAATCAAATATGACAGAAATGTGCAGCTTCATCATTAACTGTAGAGAGTCAGGCCAAATACGTATTAGTGGTTGTTGACCAGGATGACTGGCACTGTCGACCGAACATGGGATGGGAACAGCATTGATATTTGACATATTATTGCTCACTCGTGCCTATCCCACATGAAAAAAATACTATGGTTTACTATAGACTGCTACAGTACTTACTATAGAATGTTGTAGTATACTATTGTAAATACTACAGTATACTACAGACCACAAACACTCCAGTAAATACTACAGTAATCTTTGCAAAAACACTACTGTAATTACTATAGTATATACTACAGTATTTCATTTGCATATACCCAGCACATTCCCCTCCTATATCCTAATTTGTTCCACCCATAAGTGAGAGATGTTTCTCTCTTATGGGTGGCACCAATATTATTGTGTTCCCTACATAGAAAAGAGCAGAAGCTGACTGTCCATTCAGACCTCAGTTCTATCTACCTACTGTATAGGTTATGGAGAATTTGCTCTTTAAATGTTTTGCCCATTAGGGTTCCACAAGTATTTTACAGTCTACAAAAATACTACAGTAATTACTATAGTATATTGTTTTTCTTACTACCATTTTTATACCATAGTAAACTAACAACTACAGTCTTCATGGGGTCTTACTGGGGAATACAACAACTTTGTTTTTAAGTACAAGTGGCTGCCACGCACTGCCGCTACTAAATGCATATAGGGGAAACACTGTGGGTGCCTGGGGGCCAGTTTGTTCCTGCTCCAATCAACATGTTTTAGTAAGGCCAAACGAGGCAACAACTATGTAGCTTTGTTGAGTGCAGAAAAAGTCGGGCATAAAGACCACCCCGTTTCATAATGACATTGCAATGTTTATTCGCACAATATTTAAAGACATAAGTTCCTTTCCTATTTTCCATACAGGAGTGAGCTCATTGGACGATGCTTGTGGCTGGTGGCTTGAAAGGCGGGGCTTGTCCTTTTCCACTGTGTACGATAGCCATCGGGAGCCCTTACTGCCCACTCGCTTCAGCAACGCTGGGGTGCGTCCCGCGCTGGGCCAGGGCAGGCTGAGGCTCCGCTGTGGCCTACCCCCTCCACCCCACATCTTCCTCAACTGAGCGTCCGCCGCGTCCACTGGTGGGGGTCGCTGGCGCAGAGACGTGCACCTCCAGTCTGTACGGGCAGTCATCCAGAAGTTTGAGGAGCTGGCGGTGTCAGATTCTCACTTTGGGCTGGTGTCCAGTTTTGGGTCGTCCTGCTCCACTCTGGCCTCCTTGGCCGAAGCAGGCCCAGGTCTAGGCTTCAGCCTCAGCCCAGGAGCAGCTTGCCATCCTGGGCAAGAGGGAAGGGGGCTGGGGCAGAGTAACATGTGGAGGACCGATTATAGTACCTTGTACAATGATGGGCCTCTACCCGCTGGTGATAGGAGCAAACTACTACCACGTCACATTACAAATAGGTTTTTATAAGGTTGGTGATGACACTGTGTGACAAATTTGGGATAAACTTGTGAGATGGAAGGGCCATTCTTCTGCTTTATGATAGGAGAAAAGCATTTGGGATGAGTTTGATCTTTGGATGACTATTTCCATGACTAATTTCTCATCTCTGAGGAACTCTGTGACTTTCTCATCAGTGTGATTGTGACCCAGTAGTTTACTTTCTCCCCAGGACGCTGGGCTTCCTCTCAGCTACACAACCCCCATAGGTTTGGGGCTGGGCCCGGGCTGTCTGTAGGAGGAGGATTTCTCACTGGGGGTCCCACATTCTGGTGTGGGGGTTGATGGTAGGACAGTAGGGTTGATACGGATGGTGGCGGTGTGTGTGAAGATGTGAGGTGTGGGAGTCAGTGGCAGTGACACTACCAGTGTTGACACTGGGTCACAAAGACAAGTGGTAAAGTACATTTATCCAGTGGTGTGTGTTACTCCCTCTGCCCCATCTTGTCTCTCCATGATCTGTCTGTTTTCTCTTTTTCTGCTTTTTGCATGTTCTGGAAAGGACAATCCAATCATTTGGTCAGACCACCCAAGTTGTAAATCACATTGTAAAAAAAATATTAAAAAAATATCCACCAAATTTAAAACAAAAATCAATCACGGGAAGAGCCGTTTGTACCTGTGGAGAGGAGAAAACAATATGTCCACCGAGTAGTTGTTGGGCTGGGCCAATAATTTAATTAATTGACGTGCTACTTGTCACGCATCTTCAGGGAACATAATTGCGCACAAAAGACTGCGTCAGAATCAGTGGAATAATTTGGAAGAGACGGTTGGCCTGTGAGTCAAATGCGCTGTTACACTGTCGCCCCCCGAAACACTAATCTTGATGACTGTGTTGATGTTTAATGGTCGAGGTATTTACCGCAGGAATAAAAATGTGTGTACTGCGGCCAGTTATCATTGGGTTCTCGACTCTTGAGAACTATCAACTTTCCAAAGCCGCTTAAAATAAAGTGTGGAAGTAATCTCACTCTTATAAACAAAATTAGAAGGGGTAATGCAGAATTCAAAGGCACTCAGTAATGAGGTTTCTGTCGGGGGTGATTCAAGCCTGGTGTTTGCTTATCGAGGGGGGAGCAGATCTGTAAGCAACACGGGAACAGCTGTAGAGAAGAACAGACCCACATAGACCCTGAACGTTACATACAGTACTGTAGGTGTCAGTGAGTTATTTTGGCGCCAACGTTTAGGCCGAGAAGTATAACGGACACAACGGTCTGGTAACATTAGAGAATCAAGACTAGGCCTAAACTACTATATAATATCAGATATATACAGCAGGCTGCTACAGTGACGACTTGGAGTAACGCAATTGTACAAGCCTAAAGTGAGAGATATCACAGTTGGATCCGAGGTGTCAAAGACAAGTGGTGTTGTGTCCCCCTCCTCCCCACGTTTCCATGCCAATGGCTTCTGGTCGCTAATTGCATGGGGGGCAATAATTAGACTCACACTCTCCATCTAGGGAACCCTCAAATGGATTGTGAGAAAAAGACAACCAGGAGCACCAATTTAATTCGCACCCCCGTCCACTTTCATTTAGCCGTTTCGGCGGTGTTTGCGTGTTGATTCCGAGCGTTTATACATGAATAAACATGAATTCTAACCAGACCGCAATTTAAATTTTGAGTGGCTATTCTCTACTTTCCATTGCTAGGAGTAACATAAGAATTAGCCTGACAACACCAAGTCATGTAGGCTTGGTTGGTCTTATTACCATCATTATGAACATCAGCATAACAGTAGCTATAAAGACATCATCCCTTACCGTTTTGTTGTTCTGTCAGTTCCCATTAAGAACCAAATTGGAGGCAGTAAAAGCGTCTTCCCCGAGACGCATCCTGGTTTCAATAATTATTGACCTCATGTGTCAGTGTAGATGATTAGTGCTGAATATGACCGATTTATATTTCATCATGTATCCGTTTAATTTATAAACACTGGCATGGCTATTCAATCACTGGCATGTTATTATTTTTTCCATCATTAGGCTAAATAATATCCACCTCCTCCAAGAGTCATATTAAGGATTTTATCAAGGGTAAAATAAAATGAGTCATCGTATTTCTGACGACGCTCTATAAAAGTGAACTAATCAGTGAGCAACTTTCCTTTTTTCTGAGTTGTTCTTGAGAAACAAAATTCCGTCTCGATGTCTGGACTTGATAAAGCGAGCAGTGGTCCAGGGAGAGCGCGGGAGACAGGATGTCCATACTCCATTCAGCGCATTTGTTCTGGTTTGTTTCACGACATTTACACTCGAGTCAGAAATGATTGAGACTGGAATGTAAATGATAATTAAGGACATAAGGCATATTACCAAACAAATCCATCTCTCAGGTGCCACAGCGGGTTAAATATGCGTGCGTAAAAGAGGGACAGAAATTGTAGTGACCTCGTTGTCGACCTCTGCCATTTGATCAGTGTACATAAAACCGTGATGGGGAACAGGTGGAGTTGGGGGCGCCCTGTAACCGGTTGGTACACATCTGCCAGGCTATCTGCTCCCCCTTCTCGCTGTACATTCGGCTGGGCTGGTATATTCACACCTCTAGTATAATCCAGCCAGCAAACAGGATGCGGTCCCGAACGTGTGCCAATCAGACGGAAAGAGGATGGAGTGAGGGCGTTTCTGGGGAAGTAGGCCTACACAAATGAAACATGCGCTGCTGCGTTTATGCACTTTCGGCTGTCTGTATTCGACACCATCAGCAAATACACAGAGAATAGGCATGATTGCATCAAAAGCACCAATATGTTCTCACATAGGCCTATATAGCGTCTGTTTCTTTGATCTGGTCCTATTTTAGGCCTCGGGTATGTCCTCTCTTCAGGGAGAACATATTACACAACACTTTGTCTATAAAAATAGGCATGGTGTCTGGTTTATATTAGGTTGGGTCTTATCGGAATTGTAACCTTACTCACTCTCATAAAACGCTGGTCACGGTTAATTGATTGTATTAGAACGCAATCAATGTTTTTTGGCATATGACTTCAGACGCGTGCGCTCTCTCTTTCCTTTTCCCTCTCATTTTCTCTTCCTCTCTTTTTTAAATTAAACCACTAGTCAAGGCTTAGGGGAACGACAGTAAACTCCTGGCTAAGCTACTTTCATTCTTGAAGTGGGTGCGAGAATGAGACTCATTTTTAAAAAATCGGCAGGTAAGGACAAACTCTACACTAGCTCCCGAGGTGGAGAGAGACTACTTTTCAACCCTGAATCCTTTACATATACAATAATAGGAGGCTGTACAATAGACCCAATAATATGGCAACATTAAAGAATGTCTTTCAACACCCAGAATCTATAAACCAGATGTTGTATTATCTCAGGCACGTCCACACACACACATCATTTTTGAAATTCAGAAAAGTGCACCTACTATGTAGCATTCCACGTGCGTGGGGAAATACACAAAGCTCCCCTCATTACTCTGAGTGTGACCCGCATAATATACATGTGTGGTGTTAGCTCCAATAGACAATTCGCTAGCCAGTCTAATGAATTGGTCCGTGCAGCAATAAATAAAAGCGGCGGTTATCACTTCGTGATGAATTGCAAATAGACCATCATCGATTCCATTTCACGGGTGCGCGAAGTGGACGGAGGAGAGGGGAACCCGCGTGTGAATTCACTCACCTAAATGGAAGTCTCTCACAGCCACATAATGTGACATATGCATAAAAATCGCACGCTGTCCTCACACATACAACTTCGCTATCTCCAAAAGTGCAGTAATACCTAGCAATACAAAACAATACACACATCTCAAAATAAATTAAAAGAAGGAAATGAAGAAATAATAGAACAAACAATGTCAGGAATATAAAATTTCATGTATATACACTACCAGTCAAATGTGTGGACACCTACTCCAGTGTGTTTCTTTATTTTTTACTATTTTCTACATTGTAGAATAATAGTGAAGACTTCAAAACTATGAAATAAAACATGGAATCATGTAGTAACCAAAACAGTGTTAAACAAATTCAAATATATATTTGACTGGTGCTGTATTTGTGTACTTTATATGTGCTTTCACCACCAAACTGGCATGTCAGATCTGTACTTTTTCAATAATAATGTTTATTTGCTCTTCAATTTCGGCTACAACGTCTGTCTATAGCATAAACACAAGGGGACAAAATAAGTCCGTTTTATTCCAATGCTTTGACAGATATTTAGGGGTTCCCACATTCACTTCTATCTCCACCTACACTGGCGCTGGGGAACTAGCCAGAAATACAAACGGATGCAGAAAATATAATGCAATTTTATTCAAATAGCCTAAGACTAGTGATGGCACAATTATCAGATAATAATACAACCGACAATTATAGACAATAACCATGGACCCCCAAAAATATATTGACATAATTGTCTTAATATATACATTTTAGGAGAAGAGGGGATTCAACTTTATACCGTATGCAAGTAGATCTAGCTTACCCAATAGCAGTTTTTCATTTTTACAGTTTTTTTTAATGAGTAGAACACCATAGTTGGGAGGAAAAGCTTAATTCGTGTTTTGAAGGGTTTCGCCAAAGCTGTGTTGTATGCATTAGGTATGATGTCACATTTTCAGAGATGCATTATTAAAAATATATATATATTTTAACTAGACAAGTCAGTTAAGAACAAATTCTTATTTACAAAGACGGCCTACTGGGGAACAGTGGGTTAACTGCCATTGTTCAGGGGCAGCACGACTGATTTTTACCCTGTCAGCTCGGGGAGTTGATCCAGCAACAATGATCCAGCTACCTGCCGCCCCAAACACAATTATGAAGCATTAGGCCTACAAATTCAAAAATGTTTCGACAATAACCGTTACCCAAAATGTAATAATCGTCACAGCCCTACCTAAGACTTTAGAAAACTTTAATTTGGATAAAGGGCTATGCTTCGAGACATCGTTGTCCCTTTCTTTTCTTATTTGTTGTTTAAAACACTTGTTAGAGCCAGGGTCATTCGGGCAGAAAGGGGACGTGCTGCTTTCTTATTGAATGGGATAGGTTATCGCCATTGAGCATATTGTATCGTCATGTTTAGCATGTGGATGGATTGGGGAGGGTTTAAGAGGCGAGAGACCTGCACCATTTCCGGAGCGCGACAGACAAAGCCACAATCAGTAATAGATATATGGTTCTTCTCAAACAGCCTGATTCACAGCCTGACCCCCCCCCCCCCCCGCCGCCGCCCCTCAAGTTTGACATTTGTTATTATGTGCCATTATTATTTTGATTAATCTTATCATTACTATATTATCATCATATTATGTCTAATTGGGGGTGGTTGTCCTGTACTTACACTCGCAAAGGGATCATTACTGTTCCACAGAATGACTGAATGGCGAGACTCTTGCTGTGAACTTATACAAATAAATCTCCGTGCGCACTTCACTGTAAACTTGACCCGCCAAGCGCTCGTGATGCCTCGGAAGGTACCATGCCTGAAGCCTCTTGCACGCATTCTCGCACCTATGGAACATGGAGGAGTGGGAAGCATATTGCTAAACTTAAAACAAATGTAAATCAAGTGTTTTATTGTATGTAATTTTCACTTTTATAACAATAAGAGAACGTTTCCATGAACAAAATAATAAAGAATGCGAGTCGATATTGTCGATGACTTCAGCCATTCTTATTCAATGAGAACAGGCTACACAAATAGGCTACACAAACGTATGAATGTTCAGGTAGGAATGGTAGGTATTTGAAGCTGAAGTTAATATGGCCAAAATAAATAAAGTGTTAAATAAGAAAGGGCATTCTGTGATAGAGGATCAACACAGATTGAAATACGTCGCCCGAGCTATTCAAACAATGTTCATTTGTTTCTGTTAAGTCACTTATGTCTGAACTCTAGAAGCAGTTGTATAAATACAGAACAGGCTGCACACACAGAAACCAACATTCCTCCCTAGCCTACTGTAGGCTACAGTCCTGAAGATTCCACTTTCTTTCACTAAGTGTTCACATTTTACATGGAATTAGTTTAGGGGTATAGGCTCGAAGACCCCTGTTGACCCCCCTAACCCCACCCACTCCTTTCCTTCTCACCCCTCCCTGCCTGTGCCTGCTCCAAGTGTCCAGGGAAAGTATAAAGTGGGAAGGGACCCGCGAGGACGGGACATACGCTTCTGGGCTGGTACAGTCATTGCCTCGGAAAATCTCCAACCTCTGGTCACTTTCTCTGCTTCTCTCTGTTGCACAACTTGGGAGTCTTTATTTCCGAATAGGAATAACTTCAAGACCATCAACAAATTGGCGACTTGAATGCTGACCTATTCCTGATTATTTAGAGAAGGTTTATTACTGGAGTGACAACTTACGTTCACGTGAAAGCTTCTAAAAAACGAAGGGAAGAAGTTTTCAAGAACAAAAAGGGAAAAGAGAAACCGGAGCCAGTTTGGGATGCTACCACTAGCCGGGATGCAGACTCGCCGCGCGCTGAGTTCCTTACTGTGCGTGATGAGCTGCGCGTGGCTGCACTCTGGACTGGCCTCACGGCATAAATCTCCCGTTCTGCCCATCCATTCGGAGAGGGAACCTTTACCATCCAAGGGCATGTCAGGTGAGCCAAGGATGCTTCTTCTACTTCTTTTCAACCTAAATATCTGAATTCAATGAATGACCCCTGCTGCGTTTTGAATCCTGGCACGGGCATTTCAGCACTATAGGCTAGCCTAGTGCTCGTTTGCTAATCTGCCAAATATAAATGTGAATGTATAGCCTAATATGTCTATAGCTTTTTAAGACCGTCAGTAGATGATTACTTAGGCTACTACAGCCTATTCTTAGCCTATCATTTTGTATAGCAAAGTTTGTCACTGCACAGCATCACCCTTATTATCAACCCAATCTTTTTGTTTGTTCTCTTCCTTAAATGTCCCATTGTTATGGTTACCTCATGAACAATTTTGCAAAAAACATCTTAATCATAACCACCGAGAATGCCATCTGGTTCATATGCAGGGCTTTAAACTGCTTGTTTTTAAAATGGTAAGAAGTCAAGGGATTAGAGCAGTGTATTAACAACTGCCACTAATGACGTTTATCCAATTCTGGAAACTGTAATCAATCGGCTGTCCTTTGATGCAGTTCTTTAGTGGCCTTCTCTGGCTGTGCCAAGCAGCGGTTTATATTGCAGTGATTTATATTGCAGTGAGTTGTGCGGGAAAGCATGGTGCTGTGTCTAACTCTAACGCGACTGGACTGTTTAAAGTGTAGTCACTCAATGAAAGAATAATGCGAACCAGGTTGTGAGCAGCTACGGCAATCGTGCAATATCAAATCAACAGGAGTGAACTTGGCACCGGGAGCCTCACCTCCAGGCTGCGGCGAACACCCATACGGAGCTAGGCAGGGGAGGGTTGTGGTGCAAACACTTGTTGCTGGGGCAATTGTTATGTAGGCTTTTTATAATGCAATACTTTTATTAATACTACTTTAACAATTCTTTTTGAAATACTGAAACCTAATATATCAATTCGTTTCCATTACATAGCCCCTGGTAGGCTACCAAAAGCGCATTCCTTTTATTTCTCTTTCCAAATGGCTTGGTGTTTGTTGTGTGAATGGACTTATTTTTTTATTCATTTGAGGGTCTCCCGCACCATTTAAATGAAACAGGAGGCGTCGGTGAGTTCTGGAGCATGAGACATCCAGTCAATCCCCCCAACATGTCCCAGTCGCGGAATCGATTATCTGTCAAACATCCACTGTCTGGCTGGGCAGAATCCTATTTTGACGTTCTGTCTGACGCCAATGTGGGAGTATGCAGTCTTTCACTTCGCAGTGAACTGTCCAGTACATACCTCATTGGCAAGAGCATAGGCCTGGCTATCCGATTGAAGTGTCTGGCAATGCCATGCAATCGTTTCTGTTCTACTAAATGTTTGGTTGATTGTTTCGAGCATAAATTGTGAATTAATTGTAGCCTTTCGAATAAGAAAACAATACAGCATCATAACATGTTGATCTCAGACTAGGCTATGTAATGGAGTGATATGCCATGTGAACTATGTAATGGAGTGATATGCCATGTGAACTATGTAATGGAGTGATATGCCATGTGAACTATGTAATGGAGTGATATGCCATGTGAACTATGTAATGGAGTGATATGCCATGTGAACTCTGTAATGGAGTGATATGCCATGTGAACTATGTAATGGAGTGATATGCCATGTGAACTATGTGATGGAGTGATATGCCATGTGAACTATGTAATGGAGTGATATGCCATGTGAACTATGTAATGGAGTGATATGCCATGTGAACTATGTAATGGAGTGATATGCCATGTGAACTATGTAATGGAGTGATATGCCATGTGAACTATGTAATGGAGTGATATGCCATGTGAACTATGTGATGGAGTGATATGCCATGTGAACTATGTAATGGAGTGATATGCCATGTGAACTATATAATGGAATGATATGTCATGTGAACTACGTAATGCCAGCATACTTCTTATTTAAAGTTCAACTAAAGTATACTAACGCCCCAACCTCAGTTCTTATTAACTTAAGCAATCTAAACAGAGGGATGTTACAGGCCACTCACCAGTTTTACATGTATATGTGGACTCTACCAACTGCTAGTGTATTGTTGTCTTAATGGGTTCTTCTGGACTGATTGCAGGATGTTCATTCGGAGGAAGATTCTATTCTCTGGAGGACACTTGGCACCCTGACCTCGGGGAGCCGTTTGGAGTCATGCACTGTGTCCAATGTTACTGCGAGACAGTAAGTAACACCCTTCACAATAAGCCTAATAGACAACATGTCAATCTTGGATAGTGGAGCCATTATGTAGGCCTATCAATGGACAGAAATTGGGCCTAAAATAACAAACAAATTAATTATGAATGAATCAATTACCAAAATCATCTCTAGATCTTAGTGCCCTCAAAATGACCCCATTTTAACAAATATTATCAGGCCTGTGTGATACAGTTTTGAGGTCAGTGTTGGATGAGGAGTTGATGTTTCTTGTCTATTATTTTCAGCAAAGGGGTCGTAAGAGTAAGGTGTTGGGGAAGGTAAGCTGTAAGAACGTCAAGCGGGACTGTCCTGAGCCTAGCTGTGATGACCCAGTACTGCTACCTGGACAATGTTGCAAGACCTGCCCCAAAGGTAACCCCTACGAGCCTACTAACTGTCCCTATCACTATATAGACCTGCCCAAAGGTAACCCCTACTAGCCTACTAATGATCTATCCTGCCCCATGTCTCCTGTTACCCTTCTCTCGCTCTCTCTAGGTCAGTTCGTTTCATTATGTTGTTCTCTAGAGAGGCTGATTGGTAATCAGTAGCAGGTCTGGTCTCGGTTGTCTCTCCTACTTGACTGTGTCAAATACGCTCATTCTCACTCTCTTTTTATTAATTTATCTTATTCCCTCTTTGTCACTCCCCCTTTCACACAGACTCACAATCATGCACACGCCCGCCCCCCCCCCTGCACCCCCGCCGCCCCACACACACACACACACACACACACACCATGCACGCGCCTGCACAAACATTCACTCACACGTGTTGGGTCTTATTTTCTCCATAGTTATTCAGCAGTGTGTTTTGGTAATGGAAAGTTAAGGTAAAGCCCTGGGTTTCTCTGAGGTGTGGGCCCCCAGCACTGAGACAACATTGAGTGTGTTTGTGTTCATGTGGGAAAATGTTGAGAGTGTTTGTGTCGTAGTGGTGATTTTTTGAAAAGCTTGGGAGTGTGTTGTGGTTGTCTTTAGGAAAAGTATGAGTGTGTTTGTCTAAATGTTAAAAAGCTTTGAGTATGTTTGTCTAAGTGATGGAAAACGGGGTGTGTATGCACGCGTGTGTGTGTGTGTGTGTGTGTGTGTGTATATATTTTTTATTTTTTCACTGGTGCACCTGAGGATACAGTATAGTGGAATGGAAGGAGGTGAGACTGAGACTACACAGAAGCCCTAGAGCATGCCCTATGGAGGGAGAGCGAGAGAGAACGAGCAGATAGTCTAGGAGTAGAGTGGATGACCTTGAAGAGATAGGTCTGGACTCTGATGATGTGTGTGTGAGTAAGAGCCTGTCTGTCTCGTAGTGTGTGTGTTTTTCTCTCAGTATGCTTTTCAGTGTGTCTGTATTTCAGTGTGTGTGAGGCGCTGAAATGTGCTCATGACATCAGGACACACAGTGGTTTAGAACAGCAGGTCATTGTTGGGATTGCACGTGAGTGTCACTCCCCCTCTGCTCCTCGGACTAAGAAACAAACCTTGCTACCGTGGCACCCAGACGAGCCAGGAGTGCTCCAACTAGTGATTGGAAGAGACACCTGGAGAGAGAGAGAAAGAGGAGAGACAGACAGAGAGGGTGGATAGAGAGAAATAAGAGAGGGAGAGAGACAGACAGAGAGGGTGGATAGAGAGAAATAAGAGAGGGAGAGAGACAGACAGAGAGGGTGGATAGAGAGAAATAAGAGAGGGAGAGAGACAGACAGAGAGGGTGGATAGAGAGAAATAAGAGAGGGAGAGAGACAGAGAGAATTAGGGAGGACAGAAAGAACTCTTGGCATTTCAGAATTATTCCTCTCCTCTTTCACCCTGTCACTCTTTCTAGCTGTTTCACTCATTCAACATTTGCTGTGATTCTCCTTACTTTATGCCTTCATGTTAAAGTAATGCCAACCTGTAGGTGTTGTGTAAATAGCCCACCGCCTCACACGCTGTGCCCCTGGGTGTTGTGTTGCACTTGTCCAGGCGAGGTGGACAGGAAGCAGGCGGTGTTTGATGGCTTCGAGTACTTCCAGGAGAAGGAGAAAGAGGATGACCTGCACAAGTCCTACAATGACCGCTCATACCTCAGCTCTGAGGACATTTCCTCTGGGGAGAGCCGCACTGGTGAGCATTCACACTCGACCACACAAACCCACTCATGCAAACACACATACTGTACACTCATGCATGGAAATACATCATTTACATTTAGTCATTAACATTTTAATCACTTACAGTAGGTTTTAGGGTTAAGTGCCTTGATCAAGGGCACATCAACAGATTTGGTCACCAGTTGGCTCGGGGATTCGAACCAGCAACATTTTGATTACTGGCCCAATGCTCTTAACTGCTAGGCTACCTGACATGGAAACACACACACATATTATACATGCAGTACATGGATATACAGTACAAGGATATACAGAGAAGGGCACATTCTCTCACAGCCCCCGTGACAAGGAAATTATTCCTCCATTCAGTCATTCTGAATTACATCTTTACTTAACTGTGTGTGTGTGTGTGTGTCCAGACTTTGTAGCAGTGTTGACGGGAGTGACAGGCTCCTGGTTACCCAGCTCCAGTGGTGTGGCCCGGGCACGCTTCTCTCTCACTAGAACCAGCCTGACCTTCTCCATCACCTACCAGAGGTAACACACACTGACAGAAAAACTAACAATAATCATGTGATAATCATTAGTAATGACTAGTCTCTAACTTGATCAAATGAAATTGTATCTTTCTCTCCTGTTCTCCCTCCCTCTCTCCTCTCCTAGGATTGGGAGACCAAGCAGGGTTGCTTTCCTTGATTCAGATGGAAACACTGCGTTTGAGTACAAGACCCCTAAGAGAGACTCAGACATGGTAAGAGACTGGAACACTCTCTGTTCCTAGGTAGACATTTCTGCAATTTATGTTTTTGTTGTGTGTCTATGTGTGTGTGAATGTGAGAAGACAGGGAGAGAAAGATGAAGCACCTCCATGATAAACACACTCTCTCTGTGACTCTCCGGTCAAACTCTCACTCGCCCCCACATAATTCACCCTGCAATGATAAACCCATACGCTGCCACAAATACAAACACACGCGCACGTACATACACACACACACACACACTCACAGCATTGTCACAGCATTGCCTTATCATTGTCCGAATGTTGCTGAGGTAATCAGTTCTTGATTACTGTAAAATAACGCATGGAGCCATTCTCACAAACAGTTGATTTTATTGGGTCAAATGGAATGGTGTAACTGTTGCACTGAGAGGCACAAGGAACTGCCACAGTCACCTAACTTTACA